>NC_086245.2:7993286-8240786 GCF_036321145.2 Pelmatolapia mariae
CTGTTTAACAAAAGTTTGTTTTCATGTTTTCTTCATCTTGTGAAACATCTCTTTCAGACTCACTGACGGTAAACATGCCTGAAGCTGAAGTACTGTACTCTGCTGTAAAGTTTAAAGTGAGGAGGGAGTCCATCGGTCAGTCTATTTATCTATGAGTGGTATAAATGATTTTGAAGAAAAATCTCAGCAGAGCGATTTCTGTTTAACGATGTTTGAGTGTGATTTGAATGTACCAATGTTTTAAACCCACATTTATTAGCAGCGAGGAGACATTTACATGACACTGAGCAGGACTCTGGTTTAATATTTTGTCTTACATGTTTCAGCTGACACATACTCAGAAGTCAAGATTTCAAAGACTCAGCCATCCACAAGAGAGCCTGGTAGGTAAAAGGAAAAACAGACAAAAACTCCACCAGTCAGTGTCAGTCATGAGGCAAATCACAAGATTGCTCTGGATTTGGAAACTATTTGAAGTACTTTTTATACACATCCTTTTTTTCCACACTTTTCTGTGGTGTTGGGGGAAAAAACAATGCATCAAGAAGCATTTTGTAGGCAGTGGCATTTTTTACTGAAAATTCTGTTAATTTTTTTTTTTAAGATGTACCTCTCAAGGGTTGTCACTTCATGTTAATTCAGGAGTCACAGAAGTATGTGTCCGCTTCAGACTAGGGAAGTGTGGGAAGTATTGGCGATGTATTTGTGAGCAGTTCTTAGGTCACCTTTACAGTAAGAGTTCTTTTGCAGCTGGGTGACACATCATTCATACAGGCTACCTGTCAAGGTGTTTGCTGACAGACTGTGTGGAGGAGGAGGACCCGAATGCAGACACTTGGAAACAAAACTATAATTTAACAAAAGGCGAAGCGTTTATTGAATGCTGCAGGTTATACAAAAACAAAGGCAGAAAAGAAACTTAAGCGGAAACTAACTAGAACTAAACTGGGAAAACTAAATACTTCAAACTAAACACATTAAACATGGAACACAATACTGTCAAAATACAACAGGAAGCAGAGAGGCACAGACCTAAGACACACTGGCTTGACATAACATCAGGGAAATAGAAACAGGAGATGGGACATAACTAACACGGACATAACTAAGAAAAAAATACAGAGAACATGATGGGCTGGTGAGAACACGTGACAGATTGGGAAGACATGGAAAGGGACAGTGCAAAGTTACAACAGCAAAAATGAAGAAAACCAGTGGAGTGGGATAAGATAATAAGAATATGATATTATATACAATATAATAAAATACTATATGCATTAGATTAAAAAACTATGTACAACAGAATAAAATACTACGTTGACAGAAAAAAAAAATTACACTGAGTGTTATTGCACATGTGTGGATGTGTGTGTTTGCTCAGCTGTGAAGTCTTTGTTGTGGAGTCTGACAGCAGTAGGAAGGAAAGACCTGCAGAATCTCTGATGGGTGCTGCAGCCTGCCACTGAAGGAGCTGTTCAGTTACTTAGTTACTTTTTCAAAATATGAAAACATGATACACAACCTAAATACATAATAAAGCAATAGACCTTTCAGCCCAGATCTATTTTTTATGCATAATCAATCATATAAAATTGAATAAAATGAAAAGTCTTTTATTAGTTTAAATCTATTAGCTCATCAGTTCTAAAAACAGTGTACAGCAGTGGTCCAAGACTGCTGCCTTGAGGCACTCGGACCATTTCTGTACACCCTGATATCTAAGTAACTTCCATAACTGATAAACAGATGTTTTGTATCTTGATTTCATCAGATTTGTTTTTAGGTGAACATGTTTAGTATAAACACAGAAATTTAATGAAACCAAACACAACTAAAATCTGTAAACATGATGTTGCATTCAAAAACTCCGCACATTTTTACAGATATCGTTCATCTCTGTTTCTTTCACCTCTTTAGAGGATTCTCAACAAGCAGTGTCTTCTAAAGGGTCAAAGGTCACCTCAGAGAGAGTAGCCCTGCTGGTTCTCAGTGTTCTCCTGGCAGCTGCTGTTATTGGTCTTGGTGTTACCAGTGAGTATGTGTTTGTATTTTTCAAAATAGATAAGTAGGTGATTAAAATGAAATAAAGAAATAGTTTTCATTGTTTTCTACTTTTTCATTTTTTAACATCAGTTCAGAGGTGAGTATCTAAGGCCAGTACACTTTTTAAAACTTCAAATATTTACAGTGATTTCTTCCACCTGACTGAAGTCTTTGTTGTAATATCTTCAAAGATAAGCAATCCTATAAATGTGAAGATGGCTGGGAGAAACATGGAGGAAAGTGCTATTATTTCTCCATCGGTAAAAACTCCTGGAACGAGAGCAGAGATGAATGTAGAGCTAAAAAAGGATATCTGGTTAAGATAGACAGCATGAAGGAGCAGGTATAAAACACCGCTGCATGTTCATGTTCTCACATATTTGATAACATTTTTCTGTTTCATTATCACATAACAGAAACAACTCAGAATAATTTTTAATACAAATTCCTTCAGAAATTCCTGGAGAGTAAACTGAAAGGAATCATGAACTCTGATGATAAGTTCTGGATCGGACTGATATACTCAGATGAAGACAACGGATGGGTTTGGATGGACGGATCACCGCTGAACAAAAGGTTCAATTATTGTGAAAATATTTGCATTTATTTCCAGAATCACAATCACCATTTTTTACTGAACATCTTCTGTTTTGTTTTGGTGTTTTTATTTCTTAGTTTGACTTTTTGGAGCATCAAAGATAAAGACAATAAGAATGGGACAAAAAAGGAAAATCCTGATGGGCAAAGCTGTTTAAGGGTGGCAGGGAAAGATGCAGCTAAGCTTTTATCCTGCAAAAGGCCTCAAAGAAGTATTTGTGAGAAATAACTGAACACTGTAAATGTGCTACTGTTTAAAAATCAGTCAGCCTATAAAAAATGCTCAGTAAAAGACACAGATGTTGGAGTTGTGATGTGTTTATAAAGTTAATGTCTAAACTGTATATACTTTCTAGATTTGCTTTTAGAAAAATAAAATATACAAAAATAAATCTGAATAACATATTTTGGTGATTTGTTTTTATTAACAGTATTGTTGTGTGGTACGGCGGTGTTGCTGTTGTGAAAATAAACAGTTTGCTTCATTTTTTCTTTGAAAAATTTACCAAAAAATACAAAACTTCAGTTTAATGGAAGAGTCTGGTTACCATTTATCCAAGCTTTATGTTTTATAAATATAATGTAACTAACTAATATAATATTAGTTGTGCTGTGTTTTTGAGTAATAAACACTTTCATCTTGTTGATGTTACTCTCACATGTTAAACAACATAAAAATATCAAACAATGGTGCGGTTTCTCCCAACAGCGACTTCAAAATTAAATGTAACACTGGTGTAGTGTTTTCAGTGGGAGAAAAGTTTCATCACTCATCTAAGTGAATTCTTCAGTTTCAGATGCCTGCAGGTTTCCTCAAAGCACTTTGAATCACCTTGTTGTTGAATTGTGCTTGTTACGACCAGTGTTGGGCAAGTTACTTTGAAAAAGTAATTAAATTATAGTTACTAGTTACTTCTTCAAAAAAGTAACTGAGTTACAATATTATAAAAGTAATTAATTACTTGAAAAGTAACTATTGCGTTACTTTAAATTTAAAAAAAAAAACGTTTAACCCTCTGGGGTCCAGGGTATAATTGGCCATTTTTTACTACTTTTGATTTTCCCTCCACATTTTACTTTTAAAAACTATTTACTTTTGCCTTGTTTGGTATCATTCTTTTCAGCACAACCTCACGTGTCTGAATTTACAGTCATGTTTTCATTTGATATACTGTATTAACACAATTGATCTAAAATCAGACAAAAACCACAAAATCAGAGTAAGAAAAGTTATATTTTTACTGTAACAACCACAAACATCTTTAATGAATCATATTTCATAACTTTAAATGCAAATATAAATTGTCAATTTTAAAATCCTATGCACAAGTTTTGCAAACAACAAAGTTATTTGCATCCATTTACCTTATACCTTGATTTTTTAAATAACCATTTCAAACTATTTACAGAACAATCAGGTGTTCTTCAATACGATGCCACACAAATTATTTGTGCCACTCCAAAAAAATATTTTCTGTCCACTACAAAGGAGAACATCACAGCCTGATACCTGCAGGTCTGACAGCAGCAGGTGTATCACTCCTGTTTTCTACCTGGAGACAGCAGTCGCCTCATTGTTCTGACACACAACACAAAACTATCCACAACACTACACACTAACTACACAAGACAACACATTAACTACACACTCCAAACACGCTAAACGTCACAAATTTCTCACATCTCAAAACTCGCTCTCTCTCTCTCTCTTTTTCTGCTCTCTCTCTCTCCCTCACTCCTAAAACTTGTTTTTTTTGTGGGGTTTTTTGCTCAATAGCAGAGTGTGCTTGCTAGCGCTAACGTAGCGCAACTATTGAGGAAAAAACACCGCGTATATATTGTTTATCGTGACTCTGGTTTTACGTGGCCCATCAACACAGTTTGAAATCTTTTGAGTTAGACCCCTAACTTCTGAATGTACTTCCTCCATTAAGAGCCTCGGTGTTACTTTTGACAGTGCTTTTAAATTTGATAAACAAATCAGCTCCGTAGTCAAGGGATCTTTTTATCACCTACGGATTTTAGCTAAAGTCAAGTCCTACCTGTGCAGGAAAGATCTAGAAAGGGTGGTCCATGCTCTTATTACTTCACGGCTGGACTACTGTAACTCCCTTTATGTTGGTTTAGATCGTTCCTGTTTGCATCGCCTCCAACTGGTGCAGAACGCTGCTGCTCGCATGCTGACCGGTTCCAAAAAGAGAGACCACATAACTCCGGTCCTCTGCTCTCTCCACTGGCTCCCAGTTGCTTTTAGGATTGATTTTAAAATTTTACTGCTGGTTTTTAAGGTTCTAAACGGTACTGCACCTCCTTACCTGGCAGAGCTTCTTAGCATTTACTGCCCCAGGAGATCTTTGAGGTCAGCAGACTTGATGCTTTTAGATGTTCCCAGGTACAGATTGAAGACTAGCGGAGAGAGGGCTTTTGCTGTGGCTGCACCCAGACTGTGGAACAGTGTACCCCCTCACATCAGATTCTCCACAAGCCTAGGAACTTTTAAAACTGCTCTTAAAACTCACCTATTTTCATTGGCTTTTAGCAATGTTTAACCTATTGTTTTTAATTTATTGTTTTATCAGTGAGGTACTTATGTACCTGTGTCTTATAGTATTTTATATTTGTATTTTATTGTACAGCACTTTGGTCAGCCTTGGTTGTTTTTAAATGTGCTTTATAAATAAACTTGACTTGACTTGACTTGACTAAAAACTGGTATATATCACCTTGTTGCTTTGTCTTGAAGTGGTCATGTGATTGGCTTACCACGACTACTTTATTCTTCCTCAGTCAAACAGCAGCACTCCTGCGATTGTTTTGCCCCCTTAGCTCCTCAGAGCTGAGGTTCCCCTTTTCTAAATCTGTATGTTCTAGAATAAAAAGAGGAAGCTGTAAGTTGTTTATCACAGAAGAGTTCATGTCAAAAGTTATTAGGTGAAAAGTCATGTTAGACATATGCTTAATGACAAATAATGAAAGGACACATTTCATGTAGCTGATCACATATATAATATAATATTCTCTTAACATTGTGCTAGACAGTGATCGTGATTACTGTCCGCGGAAGCACGCGCAGCTGCTTAAAGCTGTAGCGTCCAGATTACCTACAGCTACTTCCGTGCAACTGATATAAGATGCGGTAAGCTGAACACAGCTTCAACCGTCTGTTTGTTGAAAAATAGTAACGGACCACGTTTCCTTGTTAGTAACTGTAACGGCGTTGTAACGATAGGAATAGTAATTAGTTAGATTACTCGTTACTGAAAAAGTAACGCCGTTAGTAACGCCGTTATTTGTAACGCCGTTATTCCCATCACTGGTTACGACCCGTCTAGGGGCAGGCAATAACATGAGTGAGGCACTCGCTTCCCCCCCAAGACCCAAGCAGCCACAGGAAACAATTCCGTTCTTTATAATGCCATTTATTTATAAAGTGAAAAAGAGGATCAACAAAAACAGGAGTGTCAACACTTCAGGGTGAGCCAAGGCCAAAATAATAAACAAAAACAAATCTACACAAATCTCGCACCCCTGACCTTACCAAAACAAAGTCGAAAAATAAAGACAGAGTCTGACCTCCTTAACTAATTCAAAACAGGAGAAAACTGGTGATCAAAAGAAACGGCAGCTCACCCCTACCCACTCCACTTCCACAACTTTCAAACAGCACTGCAGCCAGCGGCTGCCACAGGTACACTGCTGGGTCGTGAGGAGAAACGCGAGGACCTCTCCCGCCATAGCGCTCCAGCCTCCTTTTAATGGGCGGGTCCTCCAGCTGGAACCAGTCACGTCGGGGCGGTGTATCCACGCACCAATCGGAGAAGGGCCCTGGCACAGCTGAATTAACATAAAAAGATACATCACCTGCACAAAATAAAACACATGAACATGCAAGTTCGTAACAGTGCTATATAAATAAACTTGCCTTGCCAACCTTACCCGGTGACGAAAGGGCCACCCTGGCAAGCATGCCTGCAGAGGAAGAAGGGTTGACATCTCAAGGGTAGAGAAGCAGTTAGAGGTGGCTGAGTCTCCTCCCCAGGGACACTTGCCTTCCTTGCCTTCCTATCAACTTGAAGCAGTATGGTCATTTTCCTCTCACCAACCAAGACAGATGGCAAAATAAATGAAATTAATTTAAACAATACTGAAAATTAATAATTAGTTCATCAGGGAAAATTAAGGAACTCAAACATAGACATCAAATAATAAAAGAGTTAAAAGAATAAACAGCATTAAAAACAATGTGTTTCTTAATCACAAACAAATGCACATGAATAAAATATTCAGTGATGGCAAACATGGGTGCAGCATTTCCGCACACAAGAAAACTCAAAATGAAAACAGTTACTCATACAGTACGAACTGTAGTTGAAGTCTCCTCCTTCTTCTTTAATTCACAGGAAGCTGTTTTTGATAACATGAAGTTGTTGGGGTTTTTTTAGCATTTCCTTTTTAAAAGGCTAAGGCGAGGACAAGGAAACATTTATAGTGAGTCTCATTGCTAATCTGTCATTTATATGTAACTGAATCTAAAAAAAAAATCACAAAAATGAGAAAAGCGCAAATAGTTTTAGTTATTTAGATTTTGTGATTTAGAGACAGCTGGACTAATTCTGAACTCAGAACCTTGAAAACTGCAAGATGAGCAGTCCACAAAGCTGCACAGAGGATAAGAATATTATGTTAATTCAACAGAAAGGAGAATAGTTGAACCAGCAGTTTGAAGTTAACTGGAATAAACCCACATATATATATAAACTAACTTGATATATAAAAGTAGACTTCTAGTCAGAATTAAAATGAGGATCTGACAATGAAAATGTGTCACATTTCAACATGTTGTTATATGGGTGTGTGATGTTTCCTGTCTTGTCTAATCTAACTGTGGTTCTCAGAGTTGGCAGCTTGATGAACCAGACAAACCAGCCTTTACCAGGCAAAGGCTGAACATTCGTAAACAGTTAAATGTTCCTGTATGTAAATGGTAAATGGCCTGTATTTGTATAGCGCTTTACTAGTCTCTAAGGACCCCAAAGCGCTTTACACATTCAGTCATCCACCCATTCACACACACATTCACACACTGGTGATGGCAAGCTACATTGTAGCCACAGCCACCCTGGGGCGCACTGACAGAGGCGAGGCTGCCGGACACTGGCGCCACCGGGCCCTCTGACCACCACCAGTTTGCCCTTAACTACACTACGTAGCCTTTATTAGAACCATTTATTATGTGTCTGCTTTCTGTCTTCTTTATGTGATTCATCAGATGAAGCTCCTGACGCACAACATGCAGAATCAACCAGAGGGTCAAAGGTCACCTCAGAGAGAATGGCCCTGTTCGTTTTCTGTGTTCTCCTGGCAGCGGCTGTCATTGTTATTTACCGTCTCTGTAAGTTTTTTTGTGTGTGCACTAGGGGTGGAACGTTTCACAAAATCTGTGGCTCGGTTCATGTCGCAGTTTTTGGTTCGATTTGATAAACCTGTTGGTATCAGGTCATATATATCAGGTCATGTATACAGGTCATCTGCTAATCGTAAGGTTGGTGGTTTGATCCCTCCAGTCTGCTTGCCAAATACAAAGAACAAAGAAAAAAGTGCTTGCATGAATGGGTGAATGAGGGAAGTTCTGTAAAGTGCTTTGAGTGCTCAGAGTAGAAAAGCACTATATAAGAAGCCATTCATATACCATTCACAGTGTTTAAAATGCACCTTTTTCTCAAGGACATGCCATGTAGTCATGCAAAACTGAAAGAATGGAGCAGTCTGGCATGGGTCACGTCATTGTAAAATTCTTATGTTAAAGTTAGGTTAGTGTAAAGTAAAACTGGAGACATTGATGCTTTAAAAAAAGCTTTTCATTTGTTTGTCAAAACAATGTTTAAAAGGGTTTTACTTAAATTATGCAAGTGCATAAATAATAATCCACCGTCGCATTTTAACTAAAAGACTATTTTTTCTTGATGCTAAAAATGCAATGATCCTGCCATCCTCAAGACCTTTTCTCCATGTTCAAAACATGACTAAAATGACTGACTCTGTCTCACTCTGTCACCTCTACGATGACATAAGCCTGGATATCTTTATCCATGAAACCTGCCAGTGCTTTTGTTATGAATTTTCACTGAGAGACTGTTTAAAAGTTGACACATTGGGGTGACATCTCTATAGCTGAGGATATTGGGCTTGTTGCCGCTGGCATAAGCAACAGTAGTTATGTTAGCAGCATGTACAGTGCTTGCACACTTTCGGATTTTAATTCATCAATTTCTTACTGCCATCATCATAGGTAGCACTAACTCCAAAGCGGGCCCAAACAGGAGATGGAAATGATGCTGCTACTGGCACATCCTCTATCGCTGGGCCTGCTTTGTCTTTACCGTTTTTCATTTTTTTCCATGACTTGGTTGCTGCAGCAGACACTCAACCTTTCTGCCCTTCATTACTGGTGCAAGGCTTTTTTGCGTATGTCCTGAACCGAACAACACACACATCTGAAACCGAGACAAACAAACCAAAAGGGACAGACTTTTTTTCATGAACTGTTTCAGCTATTGTGTGCACAGGTGTATATATAAATTTGACTTTGAAAAAGAAATGTTCCCTTGATATGTTTTCCTCCATTTTTTTTTTTACTTCAAAAGGCATTGTTTTAAAATCTTGTCGTGAAAAGATCTGAAAGGACAAATCTTTGTCCCATTTTAGTGAAACCAAAAAGTGTTACTCTAACTACTTTTCTCTTGTTATGAAATCAGCTGTTGAAAACTGGCTTAGCAGAAAAAATCTTCAAACACTGAATGAAGAGAATGCAGCTTTGAGGAAAACTCTTACAGGTGAGAGAAACTCTAAAAGATTCAGTCTCATTCAGCTGCTCTGAAAATAGTATTCAACCTAACTATTGTTTGAGGAACTAGCATTAGTGCTTCTTCTTATTTGGCATCGTTAGGGCAGTGTGAGACTAAAGTAAGAGAAGCATTTAAGTGCATATCATCATGTCTTTAAGCTGTATAGTTTGCTGCCATTGGTTGTTGCTTTAGTTGCTCATTTCAAAGTTGAGATATATTTAACTTCTAGCCCCATACCAAACATGTGATTTTTCATTTCTGCATAGCTGCTCGTCTCTTCCTGTGTGAATTCCTCTTTATACTGCTGACAGTAGCAGACTGACAGGAGCCTCTTCAACTGAGTTTTACATTAATGTACACAAACAAACAAAACGGGAAACAAATCTTTCCTAGTAACACAACTTAATAGAATATATTCTGGGACCATTCAAACTGCTTTTCTTAAATCAAAGGCACATCAGATGTTTTATATTTTGTTTTTATAGAAGTAAAATCATGCAGCAATAAGCACCTCACGTGTCCTGAAATTCCTAAAGTAAATATAAGTAAGTTATGGATTTTGTGTTTCTCAAATTGATATCCACTAATGACTGTGAAGTTGGAATTGTACAATTTTTTCCAATTGACTAAAGTCTTTTCTGTAATTCTTCAAAGATGGGCAATGTGGATTTGATGAAGGCTGGGAGCAACATGGAGGAAAGTGTTATTACTTCTCTACCAATAAATCATCCTGGACAGAGAGCAGAGATGAATGTAGGGCTAAAGGAGGAGACCTGGTAAAAATAGATAACTGGTGTGAGCAGGTATAAATCACATACTCTTCATTTCATTCATCATTCGTTTCACGTCTTTACGTTTTAAAATGTGCTTTAGGAGATCTTTCTCTCAAAACAGATCAGTGTTATATCAATAACACTCAAACATCTCCTTTTCAGATTTTTCTAAAAACCAGATTGAATAGAAAAATGGACAACTTTGACGACATGTTCTGGATTGGCCTGACAGATGCAGTGGAAGAGGGCAGATGGTTGTGGTCGGATGGCTCACCACTAAACACAAGGTTTGATTGTCCTAATCAGTTTTTTCCATTTACAATATGCTGTTTGTAAGTTAACAAGATCATTTCTTTTCGGCCTTCATCCAATAGTTTGTCTTTTTGGGCTGACCATGAGCCGGACAACTGGACTCATGAAAATCCTGATGGAGAGCATTGTGTAAGGATGGGGGAAGAAGAAGGACAGGAACCTCTGAAGACTTGGTATGATATGTTTTGCAAAGCTCCTAATAAGAGCATATGCGAAAAATGGGTAAAAACAGATTGACTGACTGTTTTATTTTAAGCATGTAAATATAACTGAACTAACAAGACAATGCATTGTAAACAGATAAAAACCCAAAGTAAAGATATTGAGTGGTCATGAATATCTGTGTGTACCACTCAATTTAGATGCTCAAAAACTAGTAGGATGAAATTTACACTATTTGATCCTAGTCTACTCACATGCAAAATACACACATAAAACAATATAAGTTTACAAACTAAAACAGCAAACTACATTTTTACTTTGGGCTATACACCCTGTTATTAACACACTTCTAAATCTCTGTGCCTTGTAAAAAAAATAATATTCATTTCTTTATTCTCTGTTTAAAAACTGAGTTCTGATTGGACATGTTTAATATGAAAGTGTATTTCTGTAACACAGACCTTCCCAAAGTGTGGGGCCCGCCCCCTAGGGGGGGCGCAGAGCCATTGCAGGGGGGGCGCGGCATGAAAGAGGGGGGGACAAAACGCTTGGACACTGCTAGCACAGGGCGGCCACAGAAACGCAAAGCAGGAGATGAAGCATCGCTGAATATGTTTCCAAACCGACTTCATTCTAAGCCAAAGACTAGAAAATATGGTGAAGCATATCTTCCCTTTGGCTTCAGCTGCACAAGTGCTGAGGTAGGTCTCCCCTGCAGAATTGGTTTTCCCTGTGTCGGGAGCAGCGCTGGGCTCTCCAAATCACGGACAAACAGTATCACAGCTGTTTATGTTTTTGAACCCATTTTGTACAGAGACATTTTTTGAAAAATGTATTGATAGCAATGTTGAATATTATTACACATGAAAAAAACAACTACACGTAAAATAATTACACCGTGAGGCCTCTGCCTTTCTAAATGGAGAGACAGTAACTGCGTGTGTATATGTAAGCCTGTAAAACCTGCAGACAGTCAGATTAACAGTATTGTGTCTCTATCTGCCATTCTGCAATTCATCTCATGTAAACAACAGCGTGGCGCACAGCGTGACGTGAAAAAAGGCACATACCTTTGACATTGTGTGATGAACTCTGTATTCCTCGTCCACACCTAAACGCAAAAAAGGAGTTTTAAAAAATCTCCGTTTTTGGTGATTCGAAACGCCGTTTACGTGTGGACGAAACAGCTGCGTTTCCAAAAATCCCCTTGTAGGTGTGGATGTAGCGTGAAAGAGTTAGTAGTTTATTTTATTACTACCTGTAATTTATTGCAGATTACTTGTTAATTTTTTACTAAATGTTTGAGGTGTGAAATAAACCGCAATGGAGCAAAATATGGGTGTGTGTGGTTGGAGGATGTGTGCGCGCGTGTGCGTGCGCGCGTGCGGGGGGGGGGGGGGGGGGGGGGCGCGAACATTTTTCTCGTAAACAAAGGGGGGCCCAGCAAAAAAAGTTTGGGAACCACTGCTGTAACACGTATCCTAATGAATACTTTCAGCTTGGGTTACTCTCACCCTAATCAACAAAAATGAAGACAGGGTTTCACTGGAATACAGTGAGACTTCTCAATGACTATATTCATGGAATTTATTGTTTTGTTTTGTTTTTTAAAAAAGGTATGAAGTTATGCATTGATGTACTTTTGAAAAAAAATTCCTCTATAGAGTTCTTCCACAACAACCGGGTTGTCCACAAACTAACTCCTGTGACTGTAATGCTGATATTTTATATTAGTCCTTATTACTGGCTTGCTGAACAGCCAGTAATAAGGACAATTAAGATGATTTGGTTTTAAATGGCACAAGTTCTGAAAGTTGTGAGGCAAAGATGTTTTTGCGGCCTTAAACATTATTTATTCTGAGGTCAACCAAATCTTAAACTTAAGAATACCAAATTTAATTTTCAAAAAAGAATTTGATGGTTTTGAAGTGGCTTTATTTACTTTACTTTATTTACTATCCTTATTGCTCTTTTTTTGCAGAATATATAATGGATGGGTGTTTGCTTTGTACCTAGAGCAGGGCTGTCAAATGTACGGTGACCCGCAGTAGAACTGCATCTGGTGTCATGACCTAACATCATGTTGGTCATATGTGTGTTCATGTGTCCGCCTCCTCCGACCAGAGGATGGTTGTGGGTCTTTCTCTCTGTTCCCTCCCTGGTGTGTCTTGATAGAGTCAAATGCTTGCTGAGTGGTTGGGTTGAATGCATTCCTGTTCCAGGAAGGGATAATTGGTAGGACAGCAAGCTGTCAACTACCAAATGACAGCCACCTCGCCCCTCTCTAATGGGCTCCACCACCCAATAAACAGCCTGTGGTTCTGCTCATTGCTTTTAGTGTTTCTGTGTGAAAATCTTAGCCAAACATTGCGTTATTGAATATAAGTCAAGTTGTGTTTCTGGTTCTAAGATGAGACCTAGCGATGCCCAATGAAGCTTTCTGATGCATTGAAGCTTGTATTGAAAAAGGGTTTACCTGATACACTGGGGTCCTATGCCAGCCATCTCTCTTATACTGTTAGAAATCTTTAAGTTGTCCTTGACAGCTCTCTCAAATTAGACAAAAAGTGTCCTCAGTTGCCTATACAAAATCCTTTTGTATACTTTAAAAATTTTAAATAACTTGGCACCCAGTTACCTAACAGACCTTCTTGACGTGTATAGCCCCAAGAGAGCGCTCAGATCCTCTAACCAACTGCTCTTAGTGTAACAAAGGCCCCGACGAAAGACTAGAAGGGACCGAGCTTTTGCAATTGCCGCACCTAAACTCTGGAATAATCTTCCTATCGATGTCCGCATGTCAGAATCTATTCAATCGTTCAAATCCCACTTAAACCTCATCTGTTCCATCTTGCCTTTGAAGCAAATTAGTTCGGACTTCCACACGGTCTGCATTTGTGCTATGTAACTGTAACTTTAACTGTCACTGTAACTGTAGTTGTTTTTAACTGTTATTGTTGCCCTTTGTTGTAATCTGCTTTGCTACCTTGTATGAAGCACTTGCATGGACACTGTCCTTTTTAAATGTGCTATAGAAATAAATATTGATTGATTGATTGATTAGTTTAACTGGTTTTTATTCAGGAAGAGAGGCAGAGCGTCCTCTCTTCCTGGTCACATTTCTTGTTATGCCCATATTACCCCTAGGCTGAGGACGTTATACTAGCCTCCCAGATAATTTCATATGTCGGTTATTATTGGCCCGTGGGTATGTGGGAGCCAAATCTTCAGCTCTGCTGAGAATTCATGCAGGCAGGGATGGGACTTAATGGGAACAGCAAATCACATACAAAGAGAGACGGGTATCATAGCAGAGACAGGGGACCCGGTTTAAATGCAAGCATGTTGGGAAAGAGTGAACAAACGAGCGAAAATGTAAAATGAGTATCACGTGTCTTAATTTTAATGATATTGGGTGTCTGAGTGTCTAAATGAGTCTCACAGGCCAGAATATGCGCTTATTACATGCAAAACATGTGAAGAAGGTGAAGAAATGACAAAAAAAGAATCTTCAGGATATCACAAGCTGGTGGTGTCGTTGTGGTGATACCAAAATCGGATACATGGTAGGATTGCATCAGGAAGGTCATCTACATAACAAAAAGTCAAAAGTACCTTTATATAGCTTTTGATTACTTTTAGACTTCTAAACTCAACTTTTACAAGACTAAGCATGAAGAAACTCACAAAGCCCAGTCTTCTTGAATTTGTCTCTAAATGTTCTTACCGGTTGGTGGCCATCTTGAAAATAGTTGCCATTTTGAAATTTAGCCTGATTAATGGATTTCATGAAAAGAGTATGATAAATGGTCATAAAAATTGATTTGGTACTTGTATCCACACCGCTAACATTTTCTGCTGCACTATCACTGCACAACACATATGTCATGATCCCGGGGTGGTAACACGTCTTTTTTGACACTTTGAATTCTTTTCTTTTTTTCACAGATACAGCCACCTAGAATTGCCACTGGTATGCACTTTCCACAGTACATACGTCACTTTAATGCAATTGCAGGGTGTCATCAACAGATGGCGCTTTGTTCACAAAAACTTTGACTTGTATAGTTTCACATTCTTTTAACACATTTCATTATTAAATATTTTCACCTGTTAAAATATAAAAACTTAGTTACATTTTGAAAATGTAAAATAAATGGATGAAACTTTACAGTCAGTTTGACCATTTAGACATTTTGTACTGCAAATCACCAAATTTATTTAAAGTAACAGACGACAGCAAACATATAAAGAAGAACTTTGAATGTCCTTTAAGAAGCCTGGAGAACTGCTCCTGGAGACTACTTAAAGAAATAACATGAAAGCGTTTCACAAGAGTTCAGCCTTTGTTGAAGAACAGGGCTGTAACACCAAATGTTGACTTTAAAGCTCTGTTTAAATTGCATGGTTACAAAGTTAAAAGTGTATTACACCAGCATTCACTTGATGGATTTGGGTGGGTGTATAAGTGCACTATTTGGGTGTTTGGGTGTGAGTTTTGTTGGGGGTGGGATGTTGTCTTTGGAGACGCTACAGGACTGAGTTCAGCACTCAAGTCAACCACATGGTGCCTTCCAGAAAATAAAACTGTGACAAGTACCCAATACACACACAGGCAGCGTTGCAGGGGGAGTGTCCATTTACTCATGACAACAGAGACAACATTCATTTAGACTCTAGTGCTTTTGCAACTGATTGAGGCCTTGACTTTTTGTTTTGCTCTTGTACTTAATTTAGATTATTTAATTTTAAGATGTGTCAGTCTGACCTGCAACAAAACAGAAGAGTCATTCTGACCCACCATGAGCTTCTTGTTGTTGTTCTTCTTTTTCTTCTGTGTCCCTGAGACCACTTGCTCTCTATCCACCTACCTACGCACCAACTTACAGTGCTTACCTGCCTAGACCCAGCTTGCACACATGGGACAGTAGAGCACAGTACAACCCCTACATATGTACTTGCTGCACCTTCCGACACACGTTTTGTGTCTTACAGTCCTCAGTTCTACTGCTGCTGATGTTGTTGGCGACACTGCCGATGGTGCCGATGACGACAATGATGATGATGATGCCACTGATGCATTTGGGTCGGTCGCAGAGGACCACATCCTCATCGAGAGACAGTGCACTTGGGACACCACGGTTCAAGCTGCACTCACGCAAGGGACTTGTTCCCTGACACAAATGAGCAAAGCTACGAGCACCTTACCCATTAGCTTGAGGAATGCTTGTTTCATGTGCCAGTGCCAAAAAGTGATCGCTTGCCAAAAGGGATTTCTGGTACTTAAAAAATTATTGCAGGAATTTAAGCTGCTATAAATCACTTGTTGACCTCAAACCGTCAAAAATAGGTCAATCATATCTCTCAAAAAGAATATCTTATCACAATGTAGCTGATGCACTCAGTTTTTGGAAAAGTGACTTTTATATATTCTTTATTTATCCCCGTAAAAAGTGTCATTGACATAAAAAATGTATTTCACGAGAGATCTAGCCAAGAGGGCAGCAGAAATTGTAACAAATATAACATCACAGTTCTATAAACTTACTTGAAGTGACCAAAAAGGACTGACAATATGGGTCATCAAATACACAGAGTCATAAAGGTAATTCAAAAACAGGTCATTTTTTTATTTTATATATAACCCCTTGATAAATCCCTTACACTACCATTTATTTACTAATATAAGTAAAGTTGTTAGACTTTTTAAAAAAAAAAAAAACACACATTAAAACATCAGAATTCAATTTTTAGCAGACAATCACTTTTTGGAAAACAACATCTATGTCAGTTTTTGAGAGCAGTGATCTTTAATGTAAATGAGCCTTTTTAGGTGTTTCATATCCCCTTCAACAGTGAGGGGGTTGGAGGTGGGGTGTGCTCAAAATGCTTTGCCTTCCCAAAATGTGAAAGGATATGCATGCAGAAGTTTCATTACCAGCAGGGGGAGAGAATATATTTAAAGCCAAGGATTTGCTAGTGAATTAAAAAAAAAATAACGTATGAAGTACATTCCCAGGTCCTGTAGATGCTAATATGTAAATGTGTTAATAATGTCTGTTTAATCACTTTCCGGTCCTTGAAATAAAATATCTCCCTCTGTTGTTACTGCAACTTCTGCATGTGTGTGCTTTTCATGCTTTGGAGAGGCAAAGCCTGAAATGGACACGGTGGACTGGCCTGTCTGTTGCAGGTTTTGCCACGAGTTACACTTGAAAAATAAAAAGATTTTAAAGCTTATGTTATGTAATAACGAATTATCTGTTTGCCTAGAACAGGAAAGTGTTACTTTGCCTAGTGGTCTAGGGGTACCCTCGACATAACATGACGCACAACTCCTCACTCCTGCCACTCCCAGAAAAGGCTAGCAACACAGAACAACTGAAGATGCTAAGCAGCAGTTTATCTGCTTTGGAGGTGAGCAGTGCCATGTCAACAAATAAAAGTATCCAGTGTTCCTCAGTGTTCTTTAAGCGAAAATAAAAGGAAAACAAAAAACAATTATTGAACCAATGTTTCTAAGCAATAACCAAAATGGATTTCAACACAAACACTAGTCTCACTCCTGCTACTGCTGCAGTGCTCAACATATGCAGTGGATAAGTATTTACATTTCTCTACAAAACACTCAGAAACACAACTTAGCTCACAAAATTCCCTAATGGACTTCTGTTCAGGCTTCTCATACAACTACTTGCTGCTACTTGCAACTGCTTGGTTCTTTGTTGTTTGTAGACGCGACAAGGAGTGGACAGAGGTGGCTGTCAGCTGGAGTTTAAGATGCTGCTGTCCATTCAATTATCCAATCCAGACACGGGAACTTTTACAAACCAATCAGCAGCTCCACCAACACACACAAATGCACACACACCTTCGAGGCAACAGATTATCTTAGGTCATAACAAAAGACGTTTCGAATTATAAATCCATGCTTTAAGATCTTAACTTTTAAAGGAAAGCATTGCACACTGATTGATTCATTACAGATGAAGAGAATTATTTACAACTTCTTTGTGCTTACGAACAGTGATTCTGTCTGGTCATCTCAATGACCTCTTCGTTTTTTATACATATGAGTGTGTTTGTACTTGTCATTTATTTTATCCACACAAAAAAATGGATGTGAAACATTTCTTTTGAAAATGACATGAGATTAAAAAAGTCAGATATTGTGGAGTTGTGGTTTATAAAGCCCTCCCCTTTCTTCCGTTTTACAGGAAGTTGTTTTTCATGTTGTCTGCGTGTTGTGTAACTTCTCTTTCAGCCTCACTTCAGCCCACACAGCATTAAAATGCCTGAAGAAGTGCTTTACTCTAATGTGATGTTTATAAAAGCAAAGAGGGAGACCAATGGTGAGTCTGTATATTCATCTTTCTAATGAGTAATAAGATTTCTCAGAAGAAAAACTCAAAATAGCAGTTTCTTGTGGTTTTTTTGTTTTGTTTTGTTTTTTAAGTACAACATTGTAGGGAATTTTTAAAATAAAATTTATCAACAGACACGAATTTCTAACTAACTAAGAGTCTGGTTTCATGTTTTATGTTGTAGAAAGAGCTTCCCCATTGGCTAATCCCACTTTCTCTCAAGTCAATATTTCAAGGACTCAGCCATCCACGACAGATGTGCCTGGTAGGTAAAGACGAGGTTTTATTTAACAGGAGAATGAACTTTGAACAGCACTCAGTATCGATCAGGAAGCAAACAGCCATCAGATAAATCTATTTGTATTTTTTACTTAAAAATAAAAACATGTTCTTAAGTCACACAGAGCGCTGACTTTGGAAACAAAAAATGAGAGTGAATCAATTAAAAAAAAGGGGGGGGGGATGAATTAATTTGAATCTTTCCAAAAGTCTTGCTGTATGTTATTGTATGTAGCATTTTTACAGTTAATGTGTGCACCAAATAGATCAAATAATTCCATTTAGTTTTATTTATATGGCAGCATTTCACAAAAACAGCCCCAACAATCAATAGAGACTCTACAAGGAAGAACCCAGAAGAAGGGAGCAATCTGCCGTGAACGGCTTCAAACATTAAAAGTAGTACTAAAAGCAGAACGTTTTTTTTTTAATCTAAAGTATAATAAGGCAATAGAAGGTAATAAATATCCTTATTGAGTTAAAGAGAAATTTCAGGGACAGAATTTTATTTAATGGACAGCCTTCCCTGAAAAGGAAAAAAAAGATGTGAATTTGTTCACTAACAAACTTGCAGTGGTGTTGTAGACTATCAGTGTTAAAATAATGGAAATAAAATTCATATGGATATCGTATACATGTAACAATACATATATTAGATAGATAGATAGATAGATAGATAGATAGATGGATGAAGTGAAGAGTACACAAATATCTATCTTATAAAGCCAGAAAAAGCCCAAAAAAAGGGAAACTGAGAAAGTAGCTTTGAAGGAGTTTCATCTCACTTTAAGGAGTGAGTAAATATAATTATACAGGAGCTTTAAGGTTCAAAATCACAAAGTGGATCATAAAAATATTAAAAACATAAAATCAAACATTTACTCAGAGATTTTCTTGTGTTCTTTTAACATTTCTCGATAACTCTTAATCTGATGCTAAAGTAGGAGTAATGCTGGAAACCACAGGAAGTGAAGCGTCGTGTTTGAGGCTGTTTGGTTGAGGAGTTCTCGCTAAAGTTATTTAATGTCTTCCTGGGTGGTACTTAGAAAACCAGTAAACTGCAGCATCCAATTAAAGTCCACATGCAAGGACTACAGTCTTTATATCTAATATCAGCTACAGACAATCACTTGGGTTATTGTGCTTTATTTTCTAAACTGAGCTGGTACCTGCCAGCTGTAAGAAGCATCGTATTTGTGATTTTTATGATCCAGAAATTCTTGATCACACCTTGTATATTCTATACTCATGTTGTTGTGACCACAATCTGTACATGTTTATCTCTCATATCTGTCACATCTCTGTCTTTGCTAACTCTTCAGAGCTTCCTCAACAAGCGGAGCTGAGCAGAAAGTCAAAGTTGCTCTCAGAGAGACTGGTCCTGCTGGTTGTCATTGCTCTCCTGGCTGCTGCTGTCATTGCTCTGTGTGTTACCTGTGAGCGCTACAATTTTAATTTTCTTTCATACTATTTACAAGGATAGTGTTCTAAAAATGAACAGAAGGGCAAAGCAGTAATCCTCCTGTTTAATGTTTCTATATTGAATGTGTTTAACTTTTTAGGGCCTCATGTCATAAAATACTTTTTTTTAACTTAAGGAATTCAAAAATCTACATGTCTTTTAGTTTGCTGTTGACTGATTTCTTTGTTTTTTGTCTTATACTTTTTTAAATCAGCATTTAAGCATGGACATCACAGAGAGGGAAGACACAAACAGAAAGGTAAGCATGTGAAACTCCAAAGCTGCAATGCTGGATCGAAGCTGGATTTTTTCGACTAAACTCTAATTTACACCGTTCATAACACCTGACATTACATGAATATCCAAACCCCGCTGATTTTAGCTGTCGAATAAGACTTTTGTTAATTTCTGTTCAGTATTTGAAAAACAGAGACATTTTTGATGAACAACAGATTAATAAAAAAAATATTTTTTGTGCTAAGATGCTATACAGTACAGTATAGTGTACATGTCCACAGTCTCTTGAAACAAAAAGTAAGTTTTGAATTTTGTCTTTGACATATTTGTACCCTCTGATGATGATTAAATAAACATTGATGGACTGACAAAAAGAGGAAGTTAGTTAGAGGATAGCAGGAGGATAGAAGAAGCCTCCTGCTGCTCCCAAACCACATGAAGATGAGTTTAAATCAGACTGATGGCTGTCCGATCCCTTTTTTCCCCCAAAATAGAGATAAAACCATGCAGCACGGTGCAGCCTACATGTTCACCATGTTCTGATGCAAAAAGTAATTTTTGAATTATTTTTATATTTATATTTTTATATATTTTTTTATTTATTATTTTTATCCTCTGATGATGCTTAAAGAAACATTCACTGTTGAAGTGACAGAAAGAGGAGAAAACATGAGCAATGACTTTTTCCACCTGACTGAAGTTGTTGTTGTAATCTCTTCAAAGGTCAGACGAGTTATAAATGTGAAGATGGCTGGGAGCAACATAAAGGAAAGTGCTATTATTTCTCCATCGGTAAAACCTCCTGGAACGAGAGCAGAGATGAATGTAGAGCTAAAAAAGGAGATCTGGTTAAGATAAACAGCACGGAGGAGCAGGTATAACACACTGCTGCAGGTTCATGTTCTCATGTATTTTATCACATCCTGCTGTTTCATCATCTCATAACAGAAACCTCTCAGAATAATTTGAATACAAATTCCTTCAGAAATTCCTGGAGAGTAAACTGAAAGAAATCAAGAACTCTGATGACAAGTTCTGGATCGGACTGATATACTCAGCTAAAAACAACACATGGGTTTGGACGGATGGATCACAGCTGAACAAAAGGTTCAATTCTTGTGAAAATATTTGTATTCGTTTCCAGAATCAAAGTCACCATTTTTACTGAACAACTTCTGTTTTATTTCTTAGTTTGACTTTTTGGAGCAACAAAGAGCAAGACTATAGAAATGGAACAAATGAGCAAAGCTGTTTAAGGGTGGTGGGGAAAGGTGGAGCTAATGATCTGAAGCTTACATCCTGCAAAAAGCCTCAAAGAAGTATTTGTGAGAAATAACTGAACACTGTAAATATGCAGTTGTCTAAAATTCAGTCAGCCTATAAAATAGTCTCGGTAAAAATACAGACGTTGGAGTTGTGATATGTTTACAAAGTTAATGTCTAAACTGTATATCCCTTCTAGATTTGCTTTTAGTAAAAAATAAAATATACTTGAATAAATCTGAATAACATATTTTGGTGATTTGTTTTTATTAACAGTATTGTTGTGCGGTACGGCGGCGTTGCTGCTGTGGAAATGAAAAATTTGCCTCATTTTTTCGTTGAGAAATTTACAAAAAAAATATAAAAACTTCAGTTTAAAGGAAGAGTTTGGTTACCATTTATCCAAGCTTTATGTTTTATAAATATAATGTAACTAACTAATATAATATATTAGTTGTGCTGTGTTTTTGAGTAATAAATACTTTCATCTTGTTGATGTTACTCTCACATGTTTCCACACGTGAACAGTGCAGACGAAGATGATTTACTGTGTGGTTTCAGTGAACACTGTCACACTTTTCTCAGTAAACGATCCCTGCTCTAAATCTAAGCTAAATATACCAGATGTCTAAAAGATATCAGCTTATTGACCAACAAATTATCTGTATCCTAAAATGACAGAATACAAATGTTTCATTAATCTGAATTTAAGGAAAATGAAACTATTTAAGCACAATGAACTTCCAATCCTTTAATTTCATCAACACGAAGGTGAAGAAAAACAGAGCTTCAGTGAGACGTGAGTGTTGATCATCAAACAACCACCAGTCTGAACAAAACTTCCCAGAATAGAACAAAAACATGTATCCTGGAGTAAAATATTTTTACCTGCATAAAGCTTAGTTGGCATGGTGGTGCAGTGTTTAGCACTGTAGCCTCACATCAACAACATTCTGGGCTCAAACCTTCCTGTGCCTTTCACCCAGAAATTTGCATTTTCTCTGCCTCCACAATCCAAAGACATGTACGTGGATTAGCCACTGATTCTATGTATTTGCTTTCTGTACAATTTTTTTTTAATTTTTTTCAGTGAGACTAGGAAGTTTTATTTAAGTACCAGCAAATTTGAGGCCACCTTTAGTGTTTTAAGAATACATGGTGAAATTTAAAGAAAGAATAGAACCAAGTGTTAATAATGAGGCAAAAAGTGAACTGAACTGAATTTCCCGGAGTAACCCACCCGAGGGATTAATAAAGTTTTATCTAAACTAAAATCAGCAGTGAAGGGACTGACTTTTTCTCATGTCACATGATCAGATAACAAAATGTTTCCATTACACATTTGTGGTAAATGTTTCCAGACCATGAAACCCAGAGCAGATAAATGTTTACTATCAATGTAAAACCTGACACTTATACTATTCATGTATCAGCAGTATTGCTTTAGTAGCAAAAAAAATGTCAGCATTTAAAGTTTTGATAGTGAAATTCCTGATAACTTATAGCTAACTGCAGTTGTATCTTTTAGATGAGGGATGCAAAGCTTCATTTATCTTTTCTCTGTAAAGCCTCAAATTAACTTTCATTGATTAAATATTAGGGAAAACCAACACTGACATGAATTTCATCTTTGAGTTCAAAATAGACTAAATTAAAACAACAAATTTGTGTCTCAGAATGTTATCAACTTAAAAAAAGCTGGAAGTAAAATGGAGGAAAGTGCTATTATTTCTAAGATGAGAGAAATGAATGCAGTATAAAACATTACTTACAGGTTTGTATTCTTACATTATCATAATTAACATTAACAAAAAGAAATGCCATGCTATTAGGTCAAGCTGTCCCAAGTGGTCGTGGCAGCGTCTCGGTAATTGACATTTAATAATTCTGTCTTTTTTTCAGTTTGATCCCAAACTTCTTTCTCCAAACATCAGCCCAGCTGTTCATCCCTGGAAGTATCTTCCATTTGTATGTAATGTCCGAGTTCCTGGTTGAAGTGGTTTACAAAGATCCTCTTTTATCATGATGAATATCTACTGAGTAAATTTCATTGACTTTATTTTTGGCTAAATTTACCACACTGCCTGTGCCACTAGCTTGTTACAAATTTCTCCCAACTTTCCAAACTGCTGAATCCACTAAAACATAAACATAAGGCCAAATTTAAGCTAACACCTGAGTGTAAGATTACTTTTGAAGATCTTGTTAAAATCTCAGTTCTTTGATCTTTGGGCTGAAGGAAGGACAACACTCGGTATATAAATGCTCAATCAACAATCATTTTATTCCATACAATTCTCATTATTCAATACAACACTTTTGAGCATAAACCATCCGGAGGGGAGATGAGCACGGGAGGGTGTCCGCCTGATCTCGAAGTGTCTGAGCGTTTCTCACATTCTTATCCCCTCAGCCCCCCTCCAAAGTCATAAAACCTAAACATCCACATTCTTTCTCTCTCTCAGTGAGCCTAAGTTATGACCTTGGCTTCCTGTGCAGTATGTTCTGTTCTTTTCTAATCAGACAAATAAGTCCAGGATTCTCTGAAAACAATATCTCTTATACCTCAGCAGTATAATGCATCATAAAACAATATCATCCATTCACAATAAATCAGCAGTCTAATATAATACAAATCAGTTTAATAAATGTAATAGTTATCACCTTCTTCTAAGTCAGGAGAATAATGCAAACTAAAACTACATAATAATTTCACAATCTTTAATTGGGGGTATAACGTGGCATAAGATAATATAATAATCTCACAATCTCCAGAATGGTCTGCTCTTTTTACCCATTCTAGGACACCTACAATTAGACCTTCCCTTTGTTTACAACTACACCTGTGATGTGGGCCTGGGATTCACACTCATTCAGAAAATAACAGGGAAAAAAAACTGGAAGCAAAAAAAGTCCTGATGACTTAAATATGTCAAACTATACTGTTCCAGATTAACAGATTAGAAGCAATAACTTGTCATTATTATTCGTAGTATTAGTATATTAGCAGTAGTAGAAGCAGTAGTCTGACGATCAATCTCACTCTGCTCACTAATCTCTCACCACAGTACCACAAGCTAAAGTGTGGAGTTTGACTGGGCCATTGCAACATGTTGATTATTTTCCTTTTCCTTGTTTTGCAGATTTGCTGCTGTGCCTGGGATCATTGTTCTCTCTGCATTACATTTGACTCTTGAATACTTTGGTGTAGAGAAGTTCATGGTTAAACAATGACAGCAAGGTGCCCAGGTCATATGGCTGGAAAACAACTTCAAATCACTAACTATCCACTACTGGAATGACAGTTGGTATGAGGTTTTTGTGCTGATATGCTATGTTGGTTTTTCACAAAGCTGGGCACTGTGTATTATGGTCAAATATCTGCCTTATCCAGAGAAATGCATGAGTTCTCCACCACTGACAGACACTTATAAGTCTGCACAACACAGCTGTCTACCATAGAAGGGGAGGAGAAGTGTTGCACACTTAAATAAAACCTTTGTGGCTTAATGCGTCAGCCTTTGGTGTACAATCTGCAAATATACAGACACAGTCCATCGTCACAGTGGACTGAAATGTTTCAAACTCATCTTACAGTAGAATAAATGAAATCAAGATTAAAAAATGATTACAAACATAATGAGGAATACCATACATAATACTATATTACACGTTTTGTAACCAGTCTCTTAACTCTTGCTAGGCCCACTACATTACAATGAGTGGCCCACTTTGTTTAGCCCTTGTAGACTGCTCATTTCAGGGCATACTCCCTCTTGTGGTAGAACGGAGGAATAACCATTCTTCCAGTACTACGTTTCACTGGAGACTGGGGCACCCATTATTTTGTGACAATTAAAGAAAATAATATTTTAACAATCTAAACACTG
Source organism: Pelmatolapia mariae (assembly GCF_036321145.2). Taxonomy (NCBI): domain Eukaryota; kingdom Metazoa; phylum Chordata; class Actinopteri; order Cichliformes; family Cichlidae; genus Pelmatolapia; species Pelmatolapia mariae. The sequence continues at coordinate 8,018,514 of NC_086245.2, forward strand.
TAATGAAATAAAGGGGATGACTTATTTACATACATGAAACACTCCTTGCCCTTATAGATGGACCTGACCATTTCACACCAAACTTGCCATTGCACACTCCGCACTCATCTTTACAAACGACTTTATTTTGGTTGCATGCATCATGCAACAGTGCAGTTTCCTACACAGTTACCGTTACCCAATCCACATTTATAATAACACCAAAAAATGACAAAATGAGAACAGCAGACATTTCAATAAAGACCATTTTAAGGAATTGAACATGATTTATTGAAGTACTGAGTTTGAGCAATAAACTATTCAGATGGAGCTGCATAGCAGAGTAGAGCCTAACAGTGGCGGGAAGTAGGCAAGGACCCTTTGGAGTCTAGATGCTGGTGGTGGCAGAGATGAAGCAGGTTAATACTTGGATGAGGAACTCATTTTGGCCAGGATAACTTGGAGATGAGATGAAGGCAGGCTTACAGTGGGAAATAAAACGAGTGAATCAGAGTGAAGATGACAGAATTAAGTTACAACATGGGAAAGTGGAAGTGATGTAAAGAATAGACTAACAGCACAAAAGCACCCAGGAACACAGGCAGATGAGTGAATACAGCGCTTCCTTACTGAATATATGTGTAAGCGTCATTACTAATGCAAACTGAACTAAGTAAAAATGAAGAGTAGATGGCAGCAATGCACATCTGCAATAACCTGTTGTAGAATAACCAGCCTGTCCAACACAGAGGATAAACTGCAGAGCAGGTTAATGTGGGAAACGTGTGTTGGCATGAATCTCCTCGACAAGTTTAAGTAATCAGATTGCTTTTAAAGGTGAAATCAGATTACACAAGTAATCAGATTACCCCTTATGGTGTACTCAAATTATATTTTATCATCACTGGAAGAACTGTGATCTATTCTTCTCTGCAGAGTTCTTTTAATTCAGCCACATTAGCAGGTTTTTGAAAGTGTGAAACTTACATGTTATTTTATTTTTGAGACATTCAGATGTTGACTTACGCTTTGGATAACTGTCCTGCTACATCACTGTGCTGTATTGTTTTATTTTTTCTTATGTTTTGCTTTCTGTTAATGTTGGTGAATAAAGGCCTGTTTGGTCTGCACCTCATCTCTGCCTCGAGCCTCCTATTTTAATCCAGCAGATGGTCTTGATTCAGTTATTAAAGCTCCATCTAGAGGACAGAGGCAGCAGCTACAGTTTGTACATTAAGGGGGTTGTTTTTCAGGAGCTGGGCTCGGGCCCTTAGTTCTAGTGAAAGGAACTCTTAACGCTTCAGCTCTTTGTGGGAAGAGTTTGTGGCTGGCCCCTTCCTGTTCCAACATGACTACAGGATACAGTGTGAGTGAGAGTGACAGCTGGTAGTGAAAGAGGAGAGACAAAAGTTCAAAATACTTTGTCTCTCTTGAGCTTTCGCTGAGACCACAAGACCAGTAAAGGTAGAAGATGACCTGAAGAAGATAATGGGTTATCAACCATGCATGCATGTATAGTTAATTAAAATGTAAAATCCACAAGTTAAAAGAGAATCCTCTCTGGAAAATGATTACATGGTTTTTGTCTTTTGGGTTTTTCCTGTTTTATTTTGAAGGCTACTTTTCCTTTTTGTTCCTTGTCCCCTGTGAGGTCATATTTTAAATTTAGCAGCTCTCCATGCCTAATTCCTGGTGGTGTCAGTTTTCTGTATGAGCTCTTGGTGCTGAACAACTGGGAAGACTGTGTTAGGAAGGGGAAGAGAGATGAAGGTTGTGAGTCCTGCAATCAAACTCTGGAGAAGATTGCAGCGCCTGCAGGGCTGTGGTCCTTGTGGTATTTTTTATTAATTTACAAAAGAACAGTAGTTTCCATGAAATGTATAAAAATGGATTTTGTGAAAAGTGTTATTCAAATATGAGGAAGTAGACTGTGGATGAAGTCTCCTCCCCGTTATCATGATTCATGAAAAAGTTGTGAAACATGAAAATGAGGTACAGCCTAACAGCCTAAAGAGAGGTAAGAGCAAACATAACTTCAGGAGAAATATCGCCAAATACTTGTGTTTTTCGGCGACTGTCAAAAGCTTCAGTAAAACATAAATCTTTATTAAAATACTTCTATTATTCAGAGACAGCTGGACTAACGCTGAACTCAGGATCTTTAAGCCTGAAACGATGAGCCATTCAGAGAGTGGCAATGTGGGGGAAGGTAAAGACGACTTTTCTTTTGTTCTGTATAAAAGCTATTTGAACGTAATATGTTTATTCTGGAATAAAAACAGGATCATCTGCACATATCTTAAAATCTATCATCATGCTGCAAGTCTATAGATGATGATATTTACTCTGCACATTTGCAAAATATAAGCATTCAGACTTTGTTAAGTTTTATTGATAGGAGAAAATGCCAAGACAGACATTTAATTGTAAGTTTAAAGTGACTTAGAAAATGATAAAAAGAGGAACGATTGGGGCTTGTGATGTATTCAACATGTGGTTATCCCTTATATAGCATGCCAGTGTTTCCTGCTGGTCTTTGCAGCTGTGGTCCTCCAACCTGTAACTGCTATAACTCATAAATACTGGATCATTATTAATGAATACTTCAGTGTCCTTTTACCTGTACACAGCTACACTATTTTGTTTTATTTAATTATTCCACCCTCTGTCTCCTCTAAATATTCAACAGATGAAGTTTTTGAACCTCAACATGAACAATTAAACAGAGGGTCAATGGTCACCACAAAAATAGGGGCGGTGGTGGTTGTCTGTGTTCTCCTGGCAACTGCTGTCTTTTTGACGTTCTACTTCTGTGAGTTTAAACACTTTTATTCATAAACTTTATTTAAAATCAATAACATTTCTGATCTGCTTTAAATTACCAAAGAAACAGAATTTATATGTGCTCCCTGAAGAACACCTACTTCCTCAAAATGTCTTGCTTACCTCATGGCACACCCGTTAAGAACCACTGGACCAACATACAATAAAGCTTAATGTCATTTGGTGTTAGTGTTGATAAGCTTACAGGTGAATGAGTGATCGCTTGGAATAACTTTTGGTTGCTGCTACATGATCTCAGTTGGAGTCACATCACTTGGAGACAGACCTGCTGCTGCTTCACTCTCTCTGGCTCTTTTTGAAATTAAAGGATTTGATGGTGTTAAGCTGTGCTGAGTTATTGTGATTGTGTCATATCTAACACTGACTCTGCTTATAGCTAAATCATTCTTAACCTGTTCATTGTGTCTGCGCACATTTCTTTTGACAGAAAGTTGCTAATGCAGTTATTCTGGGTAGGTGACTGTGAGTCCAAGTGCAGGGTGGACATAACCATTTTGCATCATTTGTCTCAATTATGACACGTATTACAAGAAAGTTTTAAAATGCAAAAAAACTAAAAAACAAAAACACCTTTTCATTCAAGGCTTGCAATTGCCCCTCCTGGGGAGTCAGTCCTACCTTCCCCTGCACCCCTGCAGTATATTATAAAAACAGCATTAATCAGTCTCCACACTTTAAACATCTACTGATCTGGATAAAAGTGATATACTACCACTATGGGTTTTTCATTTGTTCTGATGAATGCATTAATGCACAATGGTCTCTATCTGCAACATGAACTTCTGACACTATCTGTGAAATTATAAAGTACTGTACATTAGTACTGTAAAGTACAAATGGTGGAATTGAACGTGGGACCTTCTTGCTGTGAGGCAGCAATGCTAACCACTACTTGTGCATAATAAAAGTTGGATTGTACCAGCTGAGGTGACACTTAAGTCTATATTAGTGTTTAGAAAAGAACACTTGACTACAAAAGAGGGTGCATGGTTGTGGGTGAACAGCTCATCACTGATAAATAAGTTTCACTGTTGTTAAAATAGTTTTTTTTATTCCCAGAATTAAAAATACTAGTTTTTACTGAAGCAATTATTGTTTGTTTGTTTTTATCTCTTAGGGTGATTTACTGGAACAACAAAGAACCAGACAACTGGTTCCTCATACCAGCAACTGGTATGAGGAAAATCCTGATGGAGAAGTCTGTGACAGGACGGAGGTAAAAGGTGGCGCTCCTGGCCTGAAGTGTTGGTTTGATAAATGGTGCACTAAACCTCAAAGAAGTAACTTAACTGGACAGTTTGTATTTGGTTTACATCAAGTTCAGCGTACAAAACAATCTAAGTACAGGGTAAAGATAGTGAAAGGACATTTTTCAGTTCTGATGTCACAAACACTTAAAAGAAACTACAAGGACAAACTTAAAGAGAAGAGTTAAATAATAAAACGTGGAAAACCTATCCTTCTAATTGCTTTACCTTCTTAATCAATTAAATTTTGGTGGGGGGAGACGGAGGGGGAGGGGTGTAGTCCCAAGTGTCAGAAGGCGAGCGGAGGAGTACGCCCTCAACAGGTCACCAGTTACATGCCAGATATATACTTGAATAATATTTCGTGTCTTATATCTTTTGTCTTCATTTACATTATTATTATGAGCCGCTGTTCTCGTGCTTTCTGTGAAACAGTTTCCAACCATTTATTTTGGGGGGTTTTCTATTTTTTTAAGCTTTTGCAAAACCAATTTCCTGGAAAAGTTTGAATGCCACTGATCCAGAAAAAACAATTGTGCTTGATGGAAATAAAGACCTCCATTCTGTTGACTTCTTGTCATTGTGTTTTCAATATTTGAAAATAATGTGGTTACCGATTGCTGCCACACCTGTTGAATCAAGAAATCACCTAAAGCCATTGACATCTATCATTCTAGAAATGGTTACAAAGCCACTTCTTCGGCTTTGGGACTCCAGTGAACCAAAGTGAGAGTCATTATACACAAATGAAGAAAACAGTGGGGAATCTTTCAATTAGGGGCCACCTTACCAAAATTACTCCAAGAAGACATCAACGACTCATGCAGGAGCTCAAAAAAGAAGCCAGAACAAGATCTAAAGAAATCCCGGCCTGTCTGGTCTCAGTTAAAGTCAGAGTTCACAAGTTGACAATAAGAGACAAAATCAACTGATGAGACAAAGGCTGAATTTTTCAAACAGGGCCAAGTATTTGGCACAAAGTTTTTAAAAAATTAAGTCTTTTTTTAACACGTCCATGTAAAACATAAATTTTGAACCATTTGCAGCATTTTAAATGAGGACAATATTAACAAAAATTTCAATAAGCAGAGATCATTTGAAGCAACTGAGTGTGAATTATTAATATACAGAAATTAATTAAGCTATTTGGTGATTAGATTCAGATGGGCCATGACAGCAAAATTGAATCCCAGCGGTGATAAGAAGTGGGTGCCGGTTTAGCTCACTAGAATGAGCTGCCAATCGTCTGCTCATCACAGGCATTGCCGCATGTCTTACCCTCTCTCTCCCTCCACTTTCCTGTCACTCTTCACTTCGCCTATTTTATAAAGCCAGAAAAAGGCCAGAAAAAAGGAAACTGAGAAAGTAGCTTTAAAGGAGTTTCATCTCACTTCAAGCAGTGACTAAAGGTAAAATATAAAAATATAGGAGCTTTCAGGATCAAAATCACAAAGTGGATCATAAAAATATTAAAAACATAAAATCAAACATTTACTCAGAGCTTTTCTTGTGTTCCTTTAACATTTCTCGATAACTCTTAATCTGATGGTAAAGTAGGAGCAATGCTGGAAACCACAGGAAGTGAGGTGCAAGGACTACAGTCTTTATATCTAATATCAGCTACATAAAATCACTTGGGTTATTGTGCTTTATTTCTAAACTGCCCCATGAGCTGGTACCTGCCAGCTGTAAGAAGCATCTTATTTGTGACTCTTCTGAGCCAGAAATTCTTGATCACACTTTGTATATTCTAAACTCACGTTGTTGTGACCACAATCTGTACATGTTTATCTCTCATATCTGTGACATCTTTGTCTTTGCTAACTCTTCAGAGCTTCCTCAACAAGCAGAGCTGAGCAGAAAGTCAAAGTTGCTCTCAGAGAGAGTGGTCCTGCTGGTTGTCATTGCTCTCCTGGCTGCTGCTGTCATTGCTCTGTGTGTTACCTGTGAGCGCTACAATTTTAATTTTCTTTCATACTATTTACAAGGATAGTGTCCTAAAAAAAATAAAATAAGGGCAAAGTAATAATCTTTCTGTTTAACATTTCTCAAGTGGATGTGTTTACTTGTTTTAACTTTTTAGGGCCTCATGTCATAAAATTCTTTTTTTAACTTAAGGAATTCAAAAATCTACATGTCTTTTAGTTTGCGGTTGACTGATTTCTTTGTTTTTTGTCTTAAACTTTTTTAAATCAGCATTTAAGCATGGACATCACAGAGAGGGAAGACACAAACAGAAAGGTAAGCATGTGAAAGTCCAAAGCTGCAATGCTGGATCGAAGCTGGATTTTTTTAGACATCTAAACTCTAATTTACAACATTCATAACAGCTGATATTACATGAATATCCAAACCCTGTTTTGGCTGTAGTATAAGACTTTTGTTAATTTCTGTTCAGTATTTGAAAAACAGACATTCTTGATGAACAAGAGATTAATTTGTTATTTTTTTTAATTGTGCTAAAATGCTATATGTTACGGGCCCCAGGAATGGTGCCACAATAACAAAGAAGAAATCCCTGCAAATACAGGTAAAGTTCAGGAGCAATGAAGACACAGTGCACTCGGTTTGCCTCTCAGATTGCATCTCTTATTCAAGTTTCAATAAACATGAACAACATTAACAATATTCATGTGTGCATGACTCTTTCAGTCCCAGTGTCCATATCTGTCCATTTTCCAAAGTCACAAGTAGAAAAATAAATGGATTCACACTCTACACTTTCCACTATTTTACATGTGCTTCATGTGATCGCTCAGTGAAAGCAAAACAAAAGTGCACACATGCTCTCGCTTAAGCAATTGAAAGCCACTGTAATCTACAGTGAATTTACAGCAATATTCAACTGTATTTAAAGCAAACCACACTCTTATCTGGTTGAAATTAAAGTGGACAACTGTACCGGTTCTGAATACTGAAATTGAGCAAAAACAAACACACATCATTTACAGCACACTGAAGCTGAAACTCACTTTTGCATAACATGGGCAACTTCCTTCTATTTCACATGTCATTAACACTCACATATTAAACAGCTTTATACTTTTCAAACCTCAATAATACTTAAGCAATAAAACATATTTGTATATAAAATTGTAAAGTGTGCAGGAGTACCAACCTTCATAATGAAAAGAAAATAAATCTATATGAATGATCTTCCTGCAAGACAATGCTCTGGGCGCTACGACCCACAATACAAAAACATTACCGTGACGTTTCTGCTAGCGGCCGCGCAGCCTGACCCTGCTGTCTCACACTGATGCGGGTCCACGCGCGGCTGTGCCCATTAGTGTTACAGGTACTGTCTTACTTCTTTACAACTTAGCATGGAGATGAAACATTGCTATGTAACAGACAGTGGTAGTATTTTTTTTACCAAGTACTAACCTGCAAATACAGGTAAAGTTCAGAAGCAATGAAGACACAGTGCACTCGGTTTGCCTCTCAGATTGCATCTGAATAGTGGGCGGAAGTCCATCCCCCTAAAGCAACTGGGGTGCACCTGCCTTAAAATAATAGTTCCACCTGAGGTGTTGCTCCATTTTTCTGTCCTTCTGTACAGTCCATGTGACAAAATAATATACTGCATAAATTGGTCATGTTACCAAAGTCATTTTGAATATTCATAGTCACAGAAAATAACAAATAAACAAATTAAATAAATTAAATTAGATGATTAACACAAAAGTGGTCACACATTTTGGGTGTGCCACATATACAGTACAGTATAGTGTAAATGTCCACAGTCTCCTGAAATAAAAAAGTAAGTTTTGAATTTTGTCTTTAACATATTTGTACCCTCTGATGATGATTAAATAACCATTGACTGTTGGAGTGACAGAAAGAGGAGAAAACATGAGCAATGACTTTTTCCACCTGACTGAAGTTGTTGTTGTAATCTCTTCAAAGATCAGACGAGTTATAAATGTGAAGATGGCTGGGAGCAACATAAAGGAAAGTGCTATTATTTCTCCATCGCAAAATCATCCTGGAACGAAGGCAGAGATGAATGTAGAGCTAAAAAAGGAGATCTGGTTAAGATAAACAGCACGGAGGAGCAGGTATACAACACTGCTGCAGGTTCAGGTTCTCATGTATTTTATCACATCCTGCTGTTTCATCATCTCATAACAGAAACATCTCAGAATAATTTGAATACAAATTCTTTCAGGAATTCCTGGAGAGTAAACCGAAAGGAATCAAGAACTCTGATGACACGTTCTGGATTGAACTGATATACTTAGCTAAAAACAACACATGGGTTTGGAGGGACGGATCACCGCTGAACACAAGGTTCAATTATTGTGAAAATATTTGTATTCATTTCCAGAATGAAAGTCACCATTTTTTACTGAACATCTTCTGTTTTGTTTTATTTCTTAGTTTGACTTTTTGGAAAAACAAAGATCAAGACAGTAAGATTGGCACAAAAGGGGCAAATCCTGATGAGCAAAGCTGTTTAAGGGTGGAGGCAAAAGGTCCAGCTAAGCTTTTGTCCTGCAAAACGCGTCATAGAAGTATTTGTGAGAAACAAACAGTAACTGAACATTGTAAATGTGCAACTGTCTAAAGTTCAGTCAGTCTATAAAAGAGTGTCAGTAAAAGATACAGACGTTGGAGTTGTGATATGTTTACAAAGTTAATGTCTAAACTGTATATCCCTTCTAGATTTGCTTTTAGTAAAAAATAAAATATACTTGAATAAATCTGAATAACATATTTTGTTGATTTGTTTTTATTAACAGTATTCTTGTGGTGTACGGCGGCGTTGCTGCTGTGGAAATGAAAAATTTGCCTCATTTTTTCATTGAGAAATTTACAAAAAAATACAAAAACTTCAGTTTAAAGGAAGAGTTTGGTTACCATTTATCCAAGCTTTATGTTTTATAAATATAATGTAACTAACTAATATAATATATTAGTTTTACTGTATTTTTGAGTAATAAATACTTTCATCATGTTGGTGTTACTTTCACGTTTCCACACGTGAACAGTGCAGATGAAGATGATTTACTGTGTGGTTTCAGTGAACACTGTCACACTTTTCTCAGTAAACGATCCCTGCTCTAAATCTAAGCTAAATATACCAGATGTCTAAAAGATATCAGCTTATTGACCAACAAATTATCAGTATCCTAAAATGACAGAATACAAATGTTTCATTGATCTGAATTTAAGGAAAATGAAACTATTTAAGCACGAGGAACTCTCAGTCCTTTAAATTCATCAACACGAAGGTGAAGAAAAACAGAGCTTAAGTGAGACGTGAGTGTTGATCATCAAACAACCACCAGTCTGAACAAAACTTCCCAGAATAGAAGAAAAACGTATCCTGGAGTAAAATATTTTTACCTGCATGAAACTTAGTTGGCATGGTGGTGCAGTGTTTAGCACTGTAGCCTCACATCAACAACATTCTGGGTTTAAACCTTCCTGTGCCTTTTACTGTGAAATTTGCATTTTCTCTGCCTCCACAATCCTAAGACATGTACGTGGATTAGCCACTGATTCTATGAATTTGCTTTCTGTACAATTTTATTTTATTTATTTTTTTTCAGTGAGACTAGGAAGTTTTATTTAAGTACCAGCAAACTTTAGTGTTTTAAGAATACATGGTGAAATTTAAAGAAAGAATAGAACCAAGTGTTAATAATGAGGCGAAAAGTGAACTGAACTAAATTTCCCGGAGTAACCCACCCGAGGGATTAATAAAGTTTTATCTAAACTAAAATCAGCAGTGAAGGGACTGACTTTTTCTCATGTCACATGATCAGATAACAAAATGTTTCCATTACACATTTGTGGTAAATGTTTCCAGACCATGAAACCCAGAGCAGATAAATGTGTACTATCAATGTAAAACCTGACACTTATACTATTCATGTATCACGCAGTATTGCTTTAGTAGCAAAAAATGTCAGCATTTAAAGTTTTGAAAGTGTAATTCCTGATAACTTATAGCTAACTGCAGTTGTACCTTTTAGATGAGGGATGCAAAGCTTCCCTCATCTTTTCTCTGTAAAGCCTCAAATTAACTTTCATTGATTAAATATTAGGGAAAACCGACATTGACATGAATTTCATCTTTGAGTTCAAAATAAACTAAATTAAATCAACAAATTTGTGTCTCAAAATGTTATCAGCTTAAAAAAAAGCTGGTAGCAACATGGAGGAAAGTGCTATTATTTCTAAGATGAGAGACATGAATGCAATATAAAACATTACTTACAGGTTTGTATTCTTACATTATCATAATTAACATTAACAAAAAGAAATGCCATGCTATTAGGTCAAGCTGTCCCAAGTGGTCGTGGCAGCGTCTCGGTAATTGACATTTATTAATTCTGTCTTTTTTTTCGGTTCGATGCCTGTGCGATTCTGGTGAAGTGGTCGACTACAACCAGTATATATTCATACCCACCCCGGCTGGTCTCAAGGTGCAGAAAGTCAATGCATACGAGCTCTACGGGTGAGCTCGATGTAAGGCTCCCCATAGGTGCTCTGTCAGGTAAGGCTGGCTTTTTTTGCTTAATGCAACGACATCATCTGGTGATATATTCCTCAACCTCTCTCTTCATAAAGGGCCAATAAAAGCGATCTCTTACTAGGCTAAGGACTCTTTCCACGCCAACGTGCCCCATGTTGTCATGTAGGTGTGAGAGGACAGTTTGTTTGTAAATGGCAGGCAGGACTAACTGATTTCGGCTGGGAGTCTTCCTATAGAGTAGGTCATTTTCCACCTGCAGCCTGCTCCATTCTCGTGACAATTTCCTTGTGGGCTTGTCAAATGTTCTACGAACCTCATCAGAATCAGAATCAGAATCAGAATACTTTATTGATCCTTGGGGGAAATTATTTTTTTGTTACAGTGCTCCATTATAAACCAACATTAACAAAACAGACAACACGCTAACTAAGAATAGTACAATATATATATATAAAAAAAAAAAAACACCCATCTCGCCCCTGCGGGCGGTTTATCCTTCAAGCTCGGGTCCTCTACCAGAGGCCTGGGAGCTTGAGGGTCCTGCGCAGTATCTTAGCTGTTCCCAGGACTGCGCTCTTCTGGACAGAGATCTCCGATGTTGTTCCCGGGATCTGCTGGAGCCACTCGCCTAGCTTGGGAGTCACCGCACCTAGTGCTCCGATTACCACGGGGACCACCGTTACCTTCACCCTCCACATCCTCTCGAGCTCTTCTCTGAGCCCTTGGTATTTCTCCAGCTTCTCGTGTTCCTTCTTCCTGATATTGCTGTCATTCGGAACCGCTACATCGATCACTACGGCCGTCTTCTTCTGTTTGTCTACCACCACTGTGTCAGGTTGGTTAGCCACCACCATTTTGTCCGTCTGTATCTGGAAGTCCCACAGGATCTTAGCTCGGTCATTCTCCATCACCCTTGGGGGCATCTCCCATTTTGACCTCAGGACTTCCAGGTTATACTCAGCACAGATGTTCCTGTACACTATGCTGGCCACTTGGTTATGGCGTTCCATGTATGCCTTGCCTGCTAGCATCTTGCACCCTGCTGTTATGTGCTGGATTGTCTCTGGGGCATCTTTACACAGCCTACACCTGGGGTCTTGCCTGAAAAAAGCCGGTGCCTCTCCTAGACCTGAAAATCTCCATTGGTTCTCATTGCTGTTACCTTTAATCATTTTGTTAAATTACAACAACTTTAGAAACTAATCATGGTCAACATACAACATACACATCTAATGTGAATAGCAGAAGCATCAAGTGAGGATTGATTACTTTTGTTTTTGGATTATTTTTTAAGTATATTTGTTTTTTCCATTATTTTAACAGGCTTTAGGTGCATAAATGTAAACAGTCATTGTGCAGCATAAAAGAGGAACTTAGTGGCCAAACGACAATTGCAAAATTGTTCACTATCTATGGAGCATGACTCAGCTTTTTCTTAACTTTTCAAAATGTCTCAGTGTTTGTGAACAATGACCTGTATACACCTTTAGCATTGTTGGTGGCTTTCCAGATGTACACACACATTCAAGACAAGCTGGATGGTCGCTCTCCTCTTTAGTCCAAAGGATGGGGTTCATGTTTTCCAAAAATAACTTTAGATTTCAATTTGTCTGATTATAGAACAGTTTTCCACTTTGTATATGCTTTGACATGTTTTTTATCCTGTGATTGAAAGAAAGTTGATGGACTGACAGAAATGATAAGATAAACTGTAACTGCAGGACAGAGGCACCTCTGGGGGTGGCTGTAGCTCAGGTGGCAGAGCAGGTCAACCACTGATCAGAAGGTCGGTGGTTCGATCCCAGGCTGCCTCCTGCCTCCAGGCTGCCTCCTGCCTCCAGGCTGCCTCCTGCCTCCAGGCTGCCTCCTGCCTCCAGGCTGCCTCCTGCCTCCAGGCTGCCTCCTGCCTCCAGGCTGCCTCCTGCCTCCAGGCTGCCTCCTGCCTCCAGGCTGCCTCCTGCCTCCAGGCTGCCTCCTGCCTCCAGGCTGCCTCCTGGCTGCATGCCAAATATCCTTGGGCAAGATACCCCATGTTTGCCTACTGGTGGTGGTTAGAGTGCCCGGTGGCGCCAGTGTCCGGCAGCCTCGTCTCTGTCAGTGCGCCCCAGGGCAGCTGTGGCTACAATGTAGCTTACAGTGTGTGAATGGGTGAATGACTGAATGGAATGTAAAGCGCTTTGGGGTCCTTAGGGACTGAGTAAAGCGCTATACAAAATGCAGGCCATTTACCATTCTGCCTCCAAATCACATAAACATAATTTGTTCCACCTGAAGATATATCTTCCTGTAATCTCTTCAAAGATGAACCATGTTATAAATGTGAGGATGACTGAAAGGAACATGGAGGAAATTGCTATTGCTTCTCCACCAGTTCATCCTCCTGGAATGAGAGCAGAACTGTATGTAAAACTAAGGGAGGAGACCTGGTTAAGATAGACAGCGAAGAAGAGCAGGTATAAAACATTTCTGCAGGTTCATGTCTCACCCTGATGTTTCATCATCACACGACTGAAAGATTCTCAAAATAATTTAATCAAATGTTCCTGTTTAGAATTTCTTGAGGAAAAATGTTCAACAAAAAATGGAGATACATGACATCCGTTTCTGGATCGGACTGACAGACTTAGCAGAAGAGGGCAGATGGTTGTGGGTGGATCCCACTAAATCCCCACTAAATGAAAGGTTTGATTCAATCCAATTAGATTATACTACATTATACACACACACACACACACACACGTATATATATATATAGATAGATAGATAGATATATATAGATATAGATATATAGATATATATAGATATATACATAGATATAGATAGATATATACATAGATATATATCATCTATTCACAACAGTAGTCACCTTAAGGTGCATTATACTGTGAGGAAAAAGGAACCGCAAAAATCAGACAATCCCAGTAGCATTTTATTAAAGTGAGTGAGGAGGTAAGTGGAAAGTGAAGAAAGAGAAGAAACACACACAGAGACCAGGACAAAACACAAACACAGGGAAAGAGAAGACACATTTTGTGACATTCAATAGTGGCGTATAAAAAGACTAAACACGTTACAAAAACACTTTTGTTCATTTCTTGAGATCGCGTTCAGTGTATCTGAACATTTAGTAAAGCAAAGAAAAAACAAACAAGGATGGGCTAATTCTTAGATTATGCGATAATTTAACTTGTGGTTTCCTTAGCCACCCATGTTGTTGTCTGGTGCACAGTGTGCTCTGTTTCCTGTTTGGTTCATGCAGCTGTGTTTGTCACAGTTATCTGATTTTCCATAAATAAGAGGAAGTGAATGTTTACAGAAATGTTGTGAAATACTGTGTGCACCATCATCATGGCCAGCTTATGACTTCATTGTTTTAATTCAGTTGGCACAACTTTAATTCCAAAGAAAGAAAAAAACAAGCTACAAGACAGATGAATCCAGCATCTAAATTAAGATAAAAATATATATCTACTATTATCTGAGTTTACATGGCAATATTTGCAAAGCCCCTCCTTGTAGTGTTGTTAGTCTCATTAGTTAAGATCTAATTTATAATTAAAGGTTTGCCCTGTTGTTATTATTATAGTTTTATACTTTCAATTTACTGGAGTTGATGGTACACATGTCTGAAAATGTTGAAGGTAAAATTATTTACTTTTTCTTTATAAAGCAAATCGTTTGTTGGATATAGTGAATTCAATCAAAACTGACTGAATTCACAAAATGTCAGAGGATAGCAGCTGCTTTTAAGATGCAGTTTTTTCAAATATTATACTTTGTACCATTTTCCTGAATGCAAACACAACCTGCGCAAATGTTATTGGTGAATAAAATTAGCACTACAGGCAGAATGAAAATAGAAACTAAAAAAGTACTTAAAAAATTGTCCCTGGGTAAACTCCAAATTTATAAACAGTTACTAAAAGTTACTAATTTGTCTGGATTTCAGTTTCACATGGTTGAGCTTATGAAAATCACAGAAACAGATAAAAATATTGAAGTGAGGTGCAAAATTGTGAATAGCATTCTCACCAGTAAGACTGGGAAACTCTTATGTTGCACAATTGGATTAAACTTGGACCATCGGTGTAATTGAACCTGGTGACACACAACAATTATTATTATTCGTACTTGTTTATTCTGTTTTGTGTGTCACATTTCCAAGTTCTGAATTGATCTTACTGAAAGACTGTATACATATATTTTGTTTATCCTTTATTTGAACAGAGAGTGAACCTGTTAGTTCAATTTATATTCAAGTGTTTCTTTAGTATTTTCAGACTTTAGTTCTTAGTTCCAGCTTCCACTTAAAATGTTTATATCCTGTGATAATTACAAAAACATATGGACTGACAGATGATTTTTTGTGAATAGATAGATAGATACACAGTAAGATAGTAAGAAGAGATGTTTTTCTGCTGATAGTCAAAGCATTAGATGTTAATAAATAATAAAGAATTTTTGAAGAAAGTGTTTTTGTGATGCAGCAACAGCGGGACTAACTGAGGTCAAGCTGTTGAAGCCTCTCTATGATGAGCGGTTCACAGAGCTACACAGACATTACAAACATTTGTGTGGTGAAAAACAGGGAGATGGTGTCAAATCTGAAAAACAAAAGTTTTTGCAGTTGTTCCAGGTATGCAGGGATGCATACCCCGAAACAATATTATCTGCAGCCAAGTTAAAACAAAACTTAGACCACATTGAATCTTTTAACATTTTAGTATATTTGGTAATATTTAGAACAACAAAGAAACAAACAAGAAAAAGCAGGCGTTAACTCTTAGACTATGCGATCATTTAACGTGTGGTTTCTTCAACCAACCATGTTGTTGTCTGATACACAGTGTGCTGTGTTTCCTGTTTGGTTGATGTAGCTACGGTTCCCACAGCTATCTAATTTACCATAAATTAAAGGAGGAGAAGAATGTTTACAGTAAGGCTGTAAAATTATTGTGTACCCAAAGGTATGGCTCACAACTGTGACAAATGCAAAATTTTAACTCAAACGGTTAAGACAGCCTACAAGACAAATACAACTAAAAATGTCAATCAGTGTCAAGCCCTGCTTATTGTTGCCTACAACTATCTCCTTCAAAAAGAGCTCCTTGTGGACTCTGGTGTAGTACAAAGCTAGATCAGCAACTGTGACTCTCCACCAAACCATTAACCACTTATCTTAGCATATCCCTTGCTAGAAAGACAACCCACATATAAGCTGGTCGGAAGAAAGAACTAAAAGTCTAAGTTTGTTTTGCCTGTCAAACTGTTTACAATCTTCCCTGCCAACATAGTCTCTAAATCTGCTGAATGTTGCTCACCTAATCTTTCTCTCATTCCTAAGGAGTGCCGTAACCTATAGCATCATCGTTATGAATGCGAAATTCACCTCCTGCCTGAAGCACCCAGGGTGGGATATATTAGACAGAAACTGAACAACAGAAGCAGGAAGCAAGACAAATAGGCAAGCATAAGCATTTGAGTAAGTTTGATAAGTTCTAAGTTTTGGCTAGACAACTGGGTCAGACCATCTCCACCTCTTGAGGGGTGTTCCCAGTCTGTAGTGGTTATTATTTATAATAAGTGGTCCATGGTAAACCAGGAACTGTGTCATGGGTAGCCAGTGTTCACCAATGGGTTCACCAATGTACATGGGGAGGGAAAGCTGGCCCATGTGGGTGATCCAATAAACAAGCTGCCAAAAAATGCATGCTGGTTCTGATAGCAAGGTTTGTTGTATATGGGTCTGCAGCCAGGGTACCCGTGTTAATCCCTATCCACTGCTTAAAGCATCACCAATGGGCATGTGAATGGTACAGTGGGGTGGCCAGGCCGAGAGAGTGAACCCAAACGCAGATACAGTCGGAGGCACTGATTTAAATATGACAACAATGCTTTATTTACATACAATGATTTAATGCTTAGAATACCAAACATGAGCTGTGAGCTATGGTGGATATCAGACTCTAGGAGTGGTGGACATGAACCGGGAGCTAAAGGGGAATCTGGGGTGCAGGTTGTGGTTCGGGTGGTGCTCAAAGTCACTGCAAAAGAGGGGAAGAGAGATGTCAGGGAAGTGTCAGTGGTTTGTCACGTAAATGAGTTCTGTTAACTTCTGTGTTTCACAGAAGCGAAAGATCGGTACAAAAACTGGACTCAAGTGCAGGAACCCAGAGCAGAGACAGTGGAACATTTTACAATGTTTACTTGTGAAACTCAAAACTTCAAAGTGTGATAAGGACAAAGGCAACAAAACACAGGCAAGAAACTTGAGCTGGTGAGGCCTAGTTAGCGTGGCTTGGTGGACGTGGATTGAGGGGGGGAATTGGCCCAGAGATGCAGACTGGAACGTGGCAGTTAAGCAATCACATTGAGGAGAGAGGGCATCTGAGTTAGGGAGGTAGTGGAGAGTATATTGTATAACTTTTCTTACTTGCAGGTGGATGCAGTAAGTGATGAGGGATGGTTGACGTGAATCCAGAGTGAGCTGAACGGTGTGGAATGGCTAACCTGAGATTTGGAGGTTCCTGATGGTGTGAGGTGGGAGGAGGGCACAGAGTGATATCCAAGATGGGGGTAAGGTATCCTGAGTCCAAGAGGGAAGCTTAAGCTTCAAGCTTATGTCAAAGTGAGTCCAGGAACTGTGGCAAAAGAAAACAAGGTTAGCAGGGTAAATCACAAAGAGAGCTTGAAACATGCTCTGTGGAAAAACACAGCCACTCACCCGGACCATGACAGTGAGCATCAAAACTGGACCACAGAGCACTGGGAAACATCAAGTGGATGACCAGGTCCATGTGCATCGCTTACCTAGGGGAACACCTGACACCAGGATTCACAATGGGGAGAATGCAAGCCAGCAGAGGCAACATGATGCTTTGGGCAATGTTCTACTGGGACACCGTGGCTCCCGCCATCCATGTGGATGTTACTGTGACACAAACCACCTACCGAAGCACTGCTGCAGATCATGTACACCCTTTAATGAAAGCTGTATTCCCTGATGGCTGTGACTTCTTTCCACAGGATAATGCTCCCTGATACAAAGCAACAATAGTTCAGCAATGGTTTTAAAAGCACAAAAATGAGTTTGAGGTGGACTTGCCCTCCAAATTCTCCAAATCTCAATCCAATCGAGCATTTGTGGAATGTGCTGGACCATTAATTCCAATTCATGGAGGCTCTTCCTCCCAATTTACAAGCTGTTGCTAACATCTTGGTGACAGATACCACAGCACACCTTCAGGTTGTTAGTGGAGTTCATGCCTTGATGTGTCACAGCTGTTTTGGTAGCAAAAGCAGGACCAACACAATATTCTTAATATCTGCTTCAGTCAGATCTGAGTGGTCACCTCAACCCCCAGTCTGGTGAAACTGCTTTTTGGAGATTAAAAATGTATGTAGGAATAAACCAATATTTTCGACACATAAATTAAAACAAAACTTGAGACCACATTTACAGTTTTACTATAACAGTGTATTTGGTAACATTAAACCCATAAAGAAGAAACAAACAAGAAAAGGAGGGGCTTACCCTTAGATGATGTGATAACTGTGAGGCTACTGCAATCAGCCATGTTGTCTAATACAAATTGCGCCATGCTTCCTGTTTGGTTAATGCAGCTCACAGCTATCTAATTTACGATCAATTGAAGAAGGAAAAATGACTTCAATGTGTTTTAATTCAGCTGTGACAAATAAAAAAAAAACTTCAGCTCCAAAAGTGAAGATAACCTACAAGACCAATGCACCCAGAATCTAAATTAAGATAAAGTTTTAAAAAAAGATCTAAGACACAGGCCACATGAATCGGCATGGCAACCAATGTCAAGCCCCTGCTTCTAGGGTTCTTTGTTTATCAGTAGTTACGATATTGCCCTATTGTCCTATTCAAGTCAATTCATTTGTATTTTTTAATGTTTATAATATGTTATAAATCTTATTTATTAATTGTTTATCTATATACCTGAAGGAACTTTATATAATAGGCTAAGGAGCCTACAATAATGCAAAGACACACTGTGGAAGAGGGCCATGAATTAATAATAACTAATAATTTGGTGCAGAGTGGTGTATAAACAAAGACTGAAAAGAGGTGAGTGACGAAGAAACACTGTGAATCATTGAAAGCCCCCAGCAGTCTAGGGCTATAGTAGCATAACTATGGGAGGGTTCAAGGTCAACTGATCCAGCCTTATCTGCAAGCTTTATTAAAAAGAAAAGATTTTAGACTAATCTGTCTAAGCCTAACCCCTGAGAGGGTGTCTGTCTCCCAAACTGGGAGCTGGTTCTACATATAAGAGGCTTGAATGCTGAGGGATCTGCCTTCCATTCTACTTTTAAAAACCCTAGGAACCACAAGTAAGCCAGCAGTCTGAGAGTGAAGTTTTCTATTGGGTTGGTATGGTACAATGTACTTTTTTTTTTTAAATAGGAGTGGCCTGACCATTGGAGACATTGTATGTTAGGAGAAAATCTTTAAATTTGATTCTGGATTTAACGGGGAGCCAATGAAGAGAAGCCAGTATAGGAGAAATATGCTCTCTTTTTCTAGCCCTTGCCTGTATTCTTGCTGCAGCATTTTGGATCAACTGAAGGCTTTTCAGGGAGGTTTTAGGACAGCCTGATAATACTGAATTACAATAGCCAATCCTATGAGTAATAAATGCATGAAGTAGTTTTTCAGTGTCACTCTCAGACAGGATGCTACTAATTTAAAAAATACTGTGCAAGTGCCAGAAAGCAATCCTAAATATTTGTTTAATATGCACATTGAAGGAGTCTTCACAGTGTTACTGGAAGCCAAGGTAATACATTCCAGATTAACCTAATTTTTATATGAACTTAGAAGCAGGAAATTAGAAATCATCTAGGCATCTATGTTGTTAAGACATTCCTGCAGTTTAAGTAATTGGTGTGTGTTATCTGTCTTCATGGAGAGATAAAGTTGGGAATAATCTGCATAGCAATAAAAATGTATGCTGTGCATTTGAATGATACTGCCTGAGGGAAGCAAGTATAATGTAAACAGAATTGGTCGTAGCACAGGACCCTGTGGAACTCCATTATTAACCTTTGTGTGTAAAGAAGACTTCCCATGTACATGACTAACTTAGAGGATATTAGATAGATTTGATTGAAACTACTGCAGCAATGCTTTCATAAAAGAAATTTATGAAGGTTAAAAGAATGGTTGGCAAAACAAAGCTCTGACTCTTTGTCAGTCTGACTACAGCACTGTGGTTTTTAATAGGGCAGCAAACAAAATTTCCAGGCTAAATGAAGATCTTTTACATTAGTGAGATGCCATTTCCTCTCTAGTTTACAAGTTATCTGCTTTAAGTTGCATGTTTGAGAGTTATATCAGGAAGTCAAGTACTTCTGGTTTTCAGGCTCTCATTTTCAGAGGAGCCACAGTATCCAAAGATGTGCATAGTGAGGATGTAACACTATTAACAAGATGATCAAATCTGTAGGAGCAGACTTCAGGTAGCTGCTCTGTTCTGTGTAGCAACTTGGCACTGAAGAAGTCCTCCCGTGGAGGATATGCATAACCTTAAACTTAGTTGCAGGACTTTCAGAAACGCATCTTCTGTAATGTTTAAATGTTTTCCCACCTCTGTGTAATCCATTATTGTAACTTTAAATGATACTCCAGAGATTTGAAGAAGGGATTTTATATATATATATATATTCAACTTGTGTTTGTTGAATATATGTTACTAAACTGCTGTGTAAAAATTTAATTCACAAAATGTTTTGTGCCTATGCACCCCCCCTCCTCCAAAATAAAAGAAAAGAAAGCTAAATTGTTGTCAGAAGAGAATGGATGGTTTTATGATTAAATTTCCTATATACAACTAGTGAGTTGTAAAAGCAGAATTAAAACAGATGCTAGAAAGGTACTAAAGAATTTGGTTGAATTGCTAATTTTTAATCTGATGTATTTTTTATCAAGTTTAGTGAATCTAAAATGCTATAGATTTGCATTAAATTTCTTAAACTGTTGTTTGAGCTCAAAAACCACAGAAAAAGTAAAAAAAAAAAACCTTGAAGTTTGGTGTAAAACTGCAATATCACAGGTAACAATGGATACTCCTATACTATACTATAAAACTGGATTAAACTTGGACCATCAGTGCAATTTGATATGATGGCACACAACCATTATTAACCAGCTTTTCTTATTACTTTTTTTTCTTAAAACATTTATTACTTTTTTAAAGAAAGTTGGGAACAAAACTTAGAGGAAAGTGCCATTATTACTAAATCATATTTTGTTGTTTTAAATCATATTAACTAACAATGGACCACCAGAGCTTAGCTGACCTTGATGATACTGAAAATAATTAGTTTTATAATTTAAATGAAAGACAAATTAAATTGTTATTGAAATGTGGAGTGTAGATAAAGTGCAGTGAGAGAAATCTTAATAATTGACAAACACATTTAATGTCCTTGTAGCTGCATAAAGCTCCACTGTGAAGTAGTAAAGTAGTAAATAGTAAACAAGCAGGACAGAAATGTCTTTTCATAAACATTTGAAAGTTTATTGTGAAAAACTAAAACTCAAAATTTCTGCCAAAAATCAAAACACAACTTGATTTATGCACAAGAAAATGTTTAGCATGTCATATTACACTAATATCCAACAAACTAAGCCAGAAAGGCATAAAAGTTCCTAACATAGCATATTTTCTTATTGTTAAATATACAGTAACTGGTCTTCTGTTCCACTTTGTTATATTTTATTGTTGTGTTTAAGGTAAATAAACACAAATATTGATGTTTTAATGATAATATTTGTCATACTTGTAGCTTAAAGAACTGAAACGAGTTTTCATACAGCTTATTAGTGTTTAGCAGGTTTTTTAACTCCTGTTTGAAAAGCTTCGTTGCCGAAATAATTTGTTCTGCTCTAGTATCTATTTGAATTTGTCTTGAAATAGATGAGCTGCGCTGTAGATAGACCCTCATCCTCATCCTTTAAAGGCATCAGGAAGTTTGTTTTTTTTAACAGAGAGCTGTGAAAGGTGTTGTGCTTCATTTCTCTTTGAAAAGCCTGAGGTGAGGGTCGCAGAGGTGAAGCTTGATGCTAAATATTGTAAATATTGAAGGAATTGATTAAAATAATTAGTTTGTTGTTTTTTTATTGTGATTCAGACACAGTTGGACTAACTCTGAAGTCAGGAGCTTGAAGCCTCAGCATGATGAGCCGTCCACAGAAATACATAGAAGGTAAGAACATTAATGTGGTGGTAAATCAACAGGGAGGAGAAAATACACACTTTTTGTGAACAATGCTGTTTTCATACAATGTAACGTGTTCTGAAATTAAAAAATACTCTTTTGGGTAAAATATCTTAAGCCTGTTTTCTGGGTTTTATCATACAAAAATATGAAAAACTAAGAAAGGCAACCATGTTGTTCTGTAATATGCAGTGTTTCGTGTTTCCCGTTGGTCTAATCCAGCTGTGGTTCTCACCTATTTTAAACTTTTGTACTAGACAAACACTGAAATGACATTAAGCAGTGTAATATCTTTACATCTGTCCTCAGATGCACTAGAGTTAGAACTATTTATTAAATGTTTATGTACTTGTGTGTTCACTTTCTGTCTTCTCTGAATCAGGTGAAGCTCTTCACTCTCAACACGCAAAATCAAACAATGTGTTAAAGCTCAGAGTGGCCGTGCTGGTTGTCTGTGTTCTCCTGGTATCGGCTCTTGTGGTAACTTATCTCTGTGAGTTTGTAATTTTATTCATGTAGCTTTAATTAAATAAGTATCTGATTTACCATAAATTTATTAACAATCAGAATGTTTACTATAAAATTGTGAAGGAAAAACTTTTGAGTTGTGACCTAAATCATAAATTGGATGGATAGCACAACCACTTATGAATGTGTTTTACTCTGTGGGGGAACTATGCTTTTTAGCAGATGATTTTTGTCATAATTAATATGTTATTATTTTTATTTGTACGCCAAGTTAAAAATCATAATTAAACTGTGACTCAGACATTCTTCTTCATGAATCTTAGGCAACACACCCGTAGCCGTCGATGAAAGAAGAATGCCTGGCTAGCTTCTTATTTTTAACACATTAACTTTATTAAATGTTAAGGCCAGCATATATATAAATTAAAAATTTAATATTTATGTAGCCAAAGATTTTAAGATTAAAAAAGTTACTTTGCTCTCTGGTTATATGCACATATTCTTTACCTGCATGCTACCAAAGTCTGCTCAAATGTGAATAAATCAGCACTACAGGTGAACTGAAATAAGAGGTTCTGGTAACAACAACCATCTCATTGGCTGTGAAATCTGCAAAATCAAATGTAGATAAAGAGATAAAGTGAAACTGAAAATATTACTGATTGATTTTTGTCTTTTCTTATTTTTATTGTTTTAATAAGTGTTGGAGCTTTTGAACACCAGGGACATGCTCAGAAATCTTGAGATGAAGCAGGAAACTGTAAAAGCTGATGTCACAGGTAAGAACATGAGACTACATTGTAATTTTGTTTGTGACCTCTGGAATTTAATCACATAACACACATTATTATTAATATTATTAAATGTTGCTTAGCATTTATTTTCCAACATTTTAATATTTAATTTATGTTCATTCTCATAACTGATCCTGATGAATAATTATTCTTTTTAAGCCTGTTTTTTAATTTGTTTTTTGTTTTTTTAGAGAGACTGCCTGAAATCAAACCATGTAGTACAGTGCAGCCCACATGCCCAGAGCCTGAAGTAAAAATTAGTACGTTATGAATTTTAAACACATTTGTATCTGCAGATAACAATTGTATAAACAAATATACAGCTGCATGACACAAGGACCATCCTCCTGTCTGAAAAATCTATAAAAATCAATTTTTTTATCTCTTTTTTTATAACAGTAACACAAACGTGCAGCCCAATACAAACTACAAGCCCACAAACTCCTGAAATAAACATGAGTAAGTTTTATATTTTGTCTTTGACATGTTTTTTACTTTCTGATTACAGAAACATTGATGGCCTGATACAAACAGTACGTTAGATTGTAAGTGCAGGTCAGTCGTAATCAGTGATTTCTTCCACCTGAATGAAGTGTTTGATGTAATCTCTTCAAAGATGATTCATGTTATAAATGTGAAGATGGCTGGAAGCAACATGGAGGAAAGTGCTATTACTTCTCCATCAGTAAATCATCCTGGGATGTGAGCAGAACTGAATGTATCACTAAAGGAGGAGACCTGGTTAAGATAGACAGCAGTGAAGAGCAGGTATAAAACACTGCTGCAGGTTCATGTTCTCACCCTCTTGTTTCATCATTCCAGAACAGAAAGTTTCATAAAATAATTTGATCAAATGTTCCTGTTTAGATATTCTTGGAGACAAAAACTGGATATTTCTGGATCGGACTGACAGACTCAGCAGAAGAGGGCAGATGGCTGTGGGTGGACGGCTCACCACTGAATGAAAGGTTTGATTCAGTACATATATACGCATACACACATATACATCCTCCTATTCATGTAACCCCTTCCGCCAGGGTTACTTGCGTAGTAACGCCCTGTTTTCGTCTCTTGCCCACCGATGCCTTCTTGTTCCAGTAGCCCACTTGTCGTCAGGGTGCCCTGGTTCCTGACACCTGACGGGCGACGTCCGAGCCGGCATGCCTTCATATTTATCTGTCTCGCTCATGTCTGCGGTAGGCTCGCTTAGCATAGGGGGTCTAGCCTTACTGGATACAGACGCCCCAGGCGGGAATCGAACTTGCGATCCTCTGCTCCAAAGGCGTGTAGTCTAACCACTACGATACTGCGCAGGACCCTCAAGCTCCCAGGCCTCTGGTAGAGGACCCGAGCTTGAAGGATAAACCGCCCGCAGGGGCGAGATGGGTGTTATATACCTGACGCGGACCTTGTTGATCCGGGCGACGTCCGAGCCGGCATGCTCGGACGTCGAGCATGCCGTCGAGCATCTTATCTTATGATAAGATAAGATAACCTTTATTAGTCCCACACGTGGGAAATTTGTTTTGTCACAGCAGGAAGTGGACAGTGCAAGAGTTATGAAGGACAATTAGAATAAAATAAAATAAGAATAAATACAGTACACAACTGTACAGAATAGAATAAAATAAAATACTATATACAGCAGAATAAAATAGAATAAAATATACAATAAGATAAGAATAGAATACAAATGCTATATACAACTGAATAAATATATATATATGTGTGTGTGTGTGTGTGTGTGTGTGTGTACGGGTTCGTACTATCCTGGTGGGGACCAAAATCTGACTTTTACTATCCTGGTGGGGACTTTCTGCACCGTGGGGACCAAAATCCAGGTCCCCTCGGGGTTGCAAGCAATTTTCACACTCAAAATGTGGTTTTACTGTCAGGGTTACAATTAGGTTATGGTTAGGTTTAGGGTAAGGGTTAGGGTTAGGCATTCATTTTTAATGGTTAGGGTTAGGGTAAAGGGCTAGGGAAAGCATTATGTCAATGGGATGTCCCCACGAGGATAGCAAACCAGACATGGGTGTGTGTGTGTGTGTGTGTGTGTGTGTGTGTGTGTGTGTATGTATATATATACATATGTATATATACATATACATATATATACATATATATATATATACACATATATATACATATGTATATACATATATATATATGTGTGTGTATATATATACACACATATATATATATATATATATGTGTGTGTGTGTATATATATGCACACATGCATCAAAACACACAAAGAACAATCAGGCATTCATCTATTAACGGGACTCAGTGACAGTGAGGACGTAAGCAGAAAGCGAAGAGAGAGAAGAAACAACAGGACCAGGACAAAACACAAACCGTGGAAAAAAGGAAACAGATTTTATGACATGCAGTCATGGCAAAAAAAAATTGAACAAATTCTGACTTTGTCCATTTTCAAAATCAAAGTTCAACTTTAACTTTTACAGTTAATGCCCTTTCTGTTCTTCATCCCATAGGTTGACATTTTGGTGTCCTGGCGAGCCAAATAGTTTGTCCATGGAAGATCCTGATGGAGAGGACTGTGCGATGATGGGGCACGGGGGGATAATGTTTTGGTTTGATTATTCCTGCAAAGTAACTCATAGAAGTATTTGTGAGAAAGCAGCTGTGGCTGTGTGTGTCTAAAATTCAGTTCAGCATAAAAAAGAAAAACAGTGGAAGTAAAGGACACACTGAGACAATTTTTCCAAAGGTAATGTTGCAAACATTTAAAGCTTTCATTCAGAAATGTTTAACAAAAAAAATTATAGGCACTGTTTATGATGAAATAAATGTGAATGATTATTTTGTGCTTGATTTTCTTATTCATGTATTATGTGCTAAAAGTGTAATGTGACCAGGGAAATTCATTGTTTGTTTTTTTTACAGAAATAATTTCCTGGATAATGTGTTATTGACCTGTCTGCTGCACAGTCTTTTGAAACTAAATATGTTTTGTGTATCTATATTAAAGAAAAGTACTACATCTAAAGACAAATGAGCCTGGAGTCAAAACAAACACTGATGAGGCAGATGGGTGCTGCAGGTCGATATCTGAAAATTTTGCCTGTAAGAAAATTATATTAAACTACATAAAGAGACTTCAATGTTACTCAGAATAAGTAAATTTATGTGAATCCAGTTACAATAAAACAAATATTAAAGCATGCAGCAGAAAAAAAAATCTCCTATTCATCCTTCAGCATTTTTTCAAAACTTTGAAACATGAAGTTCTCACAATTATTTATTTTCGAAAAGACTGAAGATAGACAACAGCTCACCATGCCAAGACTTCTTTTTAGAATTTGTGGTCAAGTTTACATACACTCATCACTGGCATGAATATCGTGTTAATTTGGGGGCTTTTAATTATTTCTTCAAACTGTTCTTTTACCAACATGGAACGATTGTACAGCATCCATCTTTAATGACTTTAAAACAAAGAACTGGGAGGATTTTCTCTAATCTACATCAAAGTATGCATTCAGACTCAAATATACACACACACGCCTCCACTAACATTCGGTTAAATGTTCCTTAGCAAGTTGCACCTCAACCAGATAATTTTGGTAGCCATCAACAAGCAACAAAAGAAACCTAGTGATGAAGAGCTGAAACATAAAACTCATCACATGGTCTCTACAATCACCTGATTTAAACAAAACTACGATAGTTTGGTACACGTTGGACAGCACATTGCTGTCAACAACAGGCCGCTGAGAGAAATGCTCAAAGCTCCAGGTCTGTTACAACAATAAATATTAAAAAAGGGGGCTTTGATTTACTGATTACAATAAGATGATTAAAAATATTGAAAAATAGTCTGTTTTTTAAAAAGCTTTACAAACTGTAATAGACTGAAGGGACAAAAAAGAGAGTGGTCTGGAGGGTTCAGTCCAAATATTTCACAAAAATAAAGACTGGAGCTGTCATGGTGTGCTGTGTGGCAGGCAGGATAGGACCCAGAGACACAGTCAGAGACACAGAATGAAAACTAAAAACAGCAGCTTTAATGCTGAACAAACCTTTTACAAAATACACTTCACAAAAACAAACCAAAATCTGAAAATGAAACTAGGAACAAAACTGGACTCAAGAACCAGAAACTAAGAAACACGGAAGAAAAAAACACAGCAAAATGAGGGCACAACACGACAAAGAACAAGGAAAACACAGGGCTTAAACACACTGAGGGATAACAAGGGAGACACAGGAGGAGAGGACAGCTGGGAGTAATCAAACATGACAACACCAAGGGGAAGCAAAACTAGCAACACTGACATGAGACAAGGGACCATCAAAGTAAAACAGGAAGTATAAGACAGAGACGCAGACTTGACACTGAACAAAGAGAACACGGTGGCACAGTGACAGGAGTGACAAAAGACACGAGTGACTGGGGAGGCAGAAGGAACATGGAGACAAGAGTAACTAGACATGGGACACGGGGAAGGCAAAGTAACAGAAACCTCAATCCAAGGTACCAAGAATATAACACACACAGAAAACAAGAGAACCTAAACCATGAATCAACAATAATCAAATAATATAATCACAAAGAATGAAACACAAATACTGGGTCACAGACCTAGTACTGTGACAGGAGCAAATAATGCTTTGATTTTATTGCCCGGGCAATTGAACAGATGTCTGCCAGTGGTGCGTGTCCTGATGGGAGTGTCAACAGGGACACAAAGAAAAGTTGCAGGACACCAGCCCTCAAGAACTGGAGTTTGAGATCCCTGATATTAGAAAAATGTGTTTTCTCCTTCTCTCTCGTGTTGGACTGAGGCCAGACTGAACACCACAGTGACCCACCATCTCATTTTGCCCTAAAAAGTGGTATTAAACAGTTGAACATGCAGTTTTTGACATAACATCACAGAAGACGTAGTGCCTGCTTGTGAATTACAGTTGCAGAATAGTGCCACAAGGTGGTGCTGTCCTCCTTTTTGTTGTGTTAGGCTGGAGCACATATGGGTGTACTACTAACAGAGAAAAATAGATAAACAAGCTATGCCACTACTTTTTTTGCAGGTAGGGTTTGGATTGAACATTCAGCAAACAGTCACAGAACATTCCCTGAATGTCACCTAGCACTCTCCTAGCAAACATACCCATAACACTGGCATTTTTTTTTCCAAGAAAACATTTTAATCAAATTCTTGCAATGAAAACTACATCCAGACGAACAGAATCGACCTTTTGGGATTTTAATCAAATGTTCAAGAATGTTTGAAAAATCTTTTTCAGATAATGTTCCTGTGAGAAATAACATTTTGACTCCTTTTTGACATTTGAGTAGAACTGACAGACTCTGCAGAAAAGGGCAGATAGTTGTAGATTGATGGCTCACCACTGAACACAAGGTTCAAATACTGTGAAAATTTACCTAATAAAGATTAAATAAGACATATTAAAAATATACAAGAACAGTATTTTAGTTAACTTCACATGGCCCTACAACTGTTTAAACAATAACAACATCGGGATGTTAGAGCCACCAGTTTCACTAAACTGGACCTCCACCACTTGGTCAGAATCCTAAAAGGTGA
The DNA here is from genome assembly GCF_036321145.2 of Pelmatolapia mariae. Lineage (NCBI taxonomy): Eukaryota > Metazoa > Chordata > Actinopteri > Cichliformes > Cichlidae > Pelmatolapia > Pelmatolapia mariae. The sequence goes on from NC_086245.2 coordinate 8,047,162, forward strand.
CTGTTGTGGAAGTTTTCCATTTAAATAAAGCCTGCAGATGAGCGGTGAGCGGTAACTAACATTCTTTAATCAAAGCACACAAAAAACAGACAACCAAGCTTGATGGAGCCCCTGCATGTCTGCGGGACAGACAGTCAGCAGAGTTCTCTCTGAGCCTAGCATGGCTCTCAGTTAAATACCTTCTCCAGGAACAAAAGGCAGTACACAGCTGTTTCACACCTTAAGGTTCACACTCCCTTGCTACCTCCCAGAGTCCTCAAAGAGACAAAAGACTCTTCCTGTGGACTTGTCTACTTCCTTACTAGAACCCCACCATTTGTCTTACAGTATTGGTGTGAGACATGTTAAAATCCAGTGGCACCAAGGCATTATACAATAAAATAATGTGATTAATACATAAGTAAAAGAAATTCCTCTACATGACGAACAGTGTTGGGCAAGTTACTTTAAATTAGTAACTTAGTTACATTACTAGTTACTTCTCTAAAAAAGTAACTCAGTTACTTCAAGTTACTCGTTACTTTCAAAGTAACTAGTTACTAGGGAAAGTAACTTTGGTTTTACTCAGAATTCTCTTGTTAATGTGTTGCTTCCATAACTGGATACCCAGCAAGATTGCCAGTCTTCTAGCTTGCTTACTTGCCACAAGTGCACTGTGCCACCTACCAATAGAAAGGAAAAAATAATGTGCACATTTCCACGAGAGAAATCCCACGCCTGGACCGTCGTTGACCGCCGCATGATTCTAGCCTGCTTTTTACATCCAACACAAAAACTGCAGTCATGGTGCTTTTGATTGTACTCAGAACTCGGAAATTCTGCCTTCTGAATAGGACGATGTAGGTAACACCAGACTGCAGATGAGCTGCATACAGAGCTGGACTGGGACAAAAAAATCGTCCCGGGCATTTTGACTAGAGACCAGCCCACCATTATAGGAAAAATCATAAAGCCTTTGAATGAAAATAAACACTGTTGTGACAGTGATGTACGCTGTTCTGATGGCATATATGTATCAATCTATCAATCGTTTGTTGTAAGACTCAGATAATTATTTTTTTAAAAGCGAGACATTTTAAATGAGAATAATAAAGAAAAGTATTTCCTTGTCCCCCCCTTTCCCTGTTAATGCCCTACCTGGCCCCCTGGCAACACTTTGCTAGACCCGCCCCTGCACAGTTACCAGCTGTCAGCTACTTAGAAAAGGATCCTGGTGTTATTTGTCTCTCAGAAACAGTTCATAACTTCCCTTCAACTCATTCATGTGACCTAAAAGGTAAACCTGTTTCTCCATCACCTGTTCAGCTCTGATGATTCAGTAAGGACATCTCCTGGTTTCATCTTCATGTTTCCCTCTCACCAGATAACCAAACTGATATCATGACCAGCAGCTTTACAGCTGTGGCTCCAGCAAACATCAGCTGATACTAGAAAGTAATATTAAATAAATTCTAACAACAGCTGATCAAGCTTAAACGTTCTGCTGTTGTTTAGCGCGACATCCGCTGGTTTCCTCTTTCTGGCGCAAAGTGGGCGATAAATAAACAAGAGAGAAAAGCCGATCAGCTGCTCATTGATCAGTTTCGTGATTGAAGTAGAAACGGGAGAGGAGAGAATGAGAGAAGAAGAGGCAGCTGTGCAGCTCCAGCTTTGTGTCTTTTTCATTGTAGCTGAAGTCCGGGACAAACTGTGTTCCTTTTCACCTCAATACGAAACACGTAATATTTTCTCTGAATACGAGACAATTCTGTTTTTTAGGGGACGGTTGGAAACTCTAATAATTAACCGTATGAACAAAATAAAGTTCAACATCAGTAACATAGCACCAGTGTTGGGACTAACGCGTTATTAAGTAACGCGTTACAGTAACTACGTTATTATTGTGGTAACGAGCACGGTAACTAGTTATTATGCCAAAACCAGGAACGCGTTACTCGTTACTGGGATTTAGATAGGCTCGTTACTCGTTACTTCGTGTGGTGGATATCGCGGAGCTTCCACAGATTCAATAACATTAGCAAGTGGTGGAAGCCAGCAGGTGGATGAAGGAAAAGGGAGGCAAGAGGAGAGACCCGAAGCGGCCGCCGGTCCGCGTGTCAGGTGAACTGAACTTCAGGTAAGAAGTTATGACCTGCAGTCTATCGGAGTCAGATATAAACCAAGTTTATGTGCAGTTTATTTTCGGTATGCTGACATTTTCGTACTGCGTGCTAGCTAGCATGACGGAGTTTCTATACAGCTGGGTGGGTGCTATGCAGTGTTGGGTAAGTTACTTTAAATTAGTAACTTAGTTACATTACTAGTTACTTCTATCAAAAGTAACTCAGTTACATCAAGTTACTCGTTACTTTCAAGGTAACTAGTTACTAGGGAAAGTAACTTTGGTTTTACTCAGAATTCTCTTGTTAATGTGTTGCTTCCATAACTGGATACCCAGCAAGATTGCCAGTCTTCTAGCTTGCTTACTTGCCACAAGTGCACTGTGCCACCTACCAATAGAAAGGAAAAAATAATGTGCACATTTCCATGAGAGAAATCCCACGCCTGGACCGTCGTTGACCGCCGCCATGATTCTAGCCTGCTTTTTACATCCAACACAAAAACTGCAGTCGTGGTGCTTTCGATTGTACTCAGAACTTGGAAATTCTGCCTTCTGAATAGGACGATGTAGGTAACACCAGACTGCAGATGAGCTGCATACAGAGCTGGACTGGGACAAAAAAATTGTCCCGGGCATTTTGACTAGAGACCGGCCCACCATTATGGGAAAAATCATAAAGCCTTTAAATGAAAATAAACACTGTTGTGACAGTGATGTACACTGTTCTGATGGTATATATGTATCAATCTATCAATTGTTTGTTGTAAGACTCAGATAATTATTTTTTTAAAAGCTAGACATTTTAAATGAGAATATGAATGAAAAGTATTTCCTTATGTCCCCCTTTCCCTGTTAATGCCCTACCTGGATCCCTGGCAACACTTTGCTAGACCCGCCCCTGCACAGTTACCAGCTGTCAGCTACATAGAAAAGGATGCTGGTGTTATTTGTCTCTCAGAAACAGTTCATAACTTCCCTTCAACTCATTCATGTGACCTAAAAGGTAAACCTGTTTCTCCATCACCTGTTCAGCTCTGATGATTCAGTAAGGACATCTCCTGGTTTCATCTTCATGTTTCCCTCTCACCAGATAACCAAACTGATATCATGACCAGCAGCTTTACAGCTGTGGCTCCAGCAAACATCAGCTGATACTAGAAATTAATATTAAATAAATTCTAACAACAGCTGATCAAGCTTAAACGTGCTGCTGTTGTTTAACGCGACATCCGCTGGTTTCCTCTTTTTGGCGCAAAGTGGGCGATAAACAAACAAGAGAGAAAAGCCGATCAGCTGATCATTGATCAGTTTCATGATTGAAGTAGAAACAGGAGAGGGAGGGGGAGAGAATGAGAGAAGAAGAGGCAGCTGTGCAGCTCCAGCTTTGTGTCTTTTTCATTGTAGCTGAAGTTCGGGACAAACTGTGTTCCTTTTCACCTCAGTACGAAACGAGTAATATTTTCTCTGAATACGAGACGATTCTGTTTTTTACGGGACGGTTGGAAACTCTAATAGTTAACCGTATGAACAAAATAAAGTTTAACATCAGTAACATCATAGCACCCACCCAGCTGTATAGAAACTCCGTCATGCTAGCTAGTACCCAGTACGAAAAAGTCAGCATAACAAAAATAAACTCCACCTACACTTTGTTTATATCTGACCCAGATAGACTGCAGGTCATAACTTCTTACCTGAAGTTCAGTTCATCTAATACTCGGACCCTTTCCCTCATCCACCTGCTGGCCTCCACCACTTGCTAATGTTATTGAATCTGTGGAAGCTCCGCGATAGCACCACACGAAGTAATGAATAACGAGCCTATCTAAATCCCAGTAACGAGTAACGCGTTCCTGGTTTTGGCACAATAACTAGTTACCGTGCTCGTTACCACAATAATAACATAGTTACTGTAACGCGTTACTTAATAACGTGTTAGTCCCAACACTGGCCAACATACAATAAAGCTTAATGTCATTTGGTGTTAGTGTGTATAAGTTTACACGTGAATGAGTGATCGCTTGGAATAACTTTTGGTTGCTGCTACATGATCTCAGTTTGAGTCACATTTGGAGACAGACCTGCTGCTGCTTCACTCTCTCTGGCTCTTTTTGAAATTAAAGGATTTGATGGTGTTAAGCTGTGCTGAGTTATTGTGATTGTGTCATATCTAACACTGACTCTGCTTATAGCTAAATCATTCTTAACCTGTTCATTGTGTCTGCGCACATTTCTTTTGACAGAAAGTTGCTAATGCAGTTTTTCTGGGTAGGTGACTGTGAGTCCAAGTGCAGGGTGGACATAACCATTTTGCATCATTTGTCACAATTATGACACGTATTACAAGAAAGTTTTAAAAATGCAAAAAAACTAAAAAACAAAAACACCTTTTCATTCAAGGCTTGCAATTGCCCCTCCTGGGGAGTCAGTCCTACCTTTCCTTGCACCCCTGCAGTTTATTATAAAAACAGCATTAATCAGTCTCCACACTTTAAACATCTACCGATCTGGATAAAAGTGATATACTACCACTATGGGTTTTTCATTTGTTCTGATGAATGCATTAATGCACAATGGTCTCTGTCTGCAACATGAACTTCTGACACTATCTGTGAAATTGTAAAGTACTGTACATTAGTACTGTAAAGTACAAATGGTGGAATTAAATTTGGGGCCTTCTTGCTGTGAGGCAGCAATGCTAACCACTACTTGTGCATAATAAAAGTTGGATTGTACCAGCTGAGGTGACACTTAAGTCTATATTAGTGTTTAGAAAAGAACACTTAACTACAAAAGAGGGTGCATGGTTGTGGGTGAACAGCTCATCACTGATAATTAAGTTTCACTGTTATTAAAATAGTTTTTTATTCCCGGAATTAAAAATACTAGTTTTTACTGAAGCAATTATTGTTTGTTTGTTTTTATCTCTTAGGGTGATTTACTGGAACAACAAAGAACCAGACAACTGGTTCCTCATACCAGCAACTGGTATGAAGAAAATCCTGATGGAGAAGTCTGTGACAGGACGGAGGTAAAAGGTGGCGCTCCTGGCCTGAAGTGTTGGTTTGATAAATGGTGCACTATACCTCAAAGAAGTAACTTAACTGGACAGTTTGTATTCAGTTTACATCAAGTTCAGCGTACACATCTAAGTACAGGGTAAAGATAGTGAAATGACACTTTCCAACTCTGATGTCACAAACACTTAAAAGAAACTTCAAGGAAAAACTTAAAGAGAAGAGTTGAATAATATAACATGGAAAACCTAAGATCATTGAAAAAGCAGTTTCTCAACAGCTCAATTACTTCTTAGCACAGAATAACTGCTATGATGCCTTCCAGTCAGGTTTTAGACAGAACCACAGCACTGAAACCGCTCTGACCAAAGTGTTTAATGACATATGTCTGAATACAGACAGTGGAAAAATGTCAGTCTTAGTTTTACTGGATCTCAGTGCAGCATTTGATACAGTTGACCACAACATATTACTCAAACGACTGGAGAACTGGGCAGGTCTTTCAGGAACTGTACTAAACTGGTTCAAAACATACTTAGAAAACAGGAAATACTTTGTATCAATAGGTAACTTCACATCTGAGCAGACAAGTATCACATGTGGAGTTCCCCAAGGTTCCATCTTGGGACCCCTTCTGTTTAACATCTACATGCTCCCACTGGCACAGATTATAAAGAACAACAAAATAAACTATCATAGCTACGCAGATGACACACAAATATATATCACAATGTCACCAGGAGACCGAGGCCCTGTACAGGCTCTTGGTAAATGCATTGAGGAAATTAATGACTGGTTGTGCCACAATTTTCTCCAGCTAAACAAAAACAAAACTGAAGTAATAGTCTTTGGTGCCAAAGAAAAACGATTACAGGTCACCAGAGAACTTCAATCTATACACCTAAAAACCACCAACCAGGCGAGAAATTTGGGTGTAGTGATGGATGCAGACCTAAACTTAGAAAAACACATTAAGACAATAACAAAATCGGCTTACTATCACCTCAAGAATATTTCAAGGATAAAAGATCTGATGTCTCAACAGGACCTGGAAAAACTAGTCCATGCATTCATCTTTAGCAGGCTTGATTACTGTAACAGCATCTTTACAGGTCTACCTAAAAAATCAGTCAGACAACTACAGCTCATTCAGAACTCTGCTGCTCGAGTCCTCACTAAGACCAAAAAAGTGGACCACATCAGTCCAGCTCTGAGGTCTTTACACTGGCTGCCTGTCCGTCAGAGGATAGACTTTAAAGTTCTGATGCTGGTCTATAAAGCTCTGAATGGTTTAGGACCAAAATATATCAGTGACCTCCTGACCCAGTATGAACCTTCCAGATCCCTCAGGTCATCTGGATCCGGTTTTTTATCAGTTCCCAGAGTCAGAACCAAACACGGAGAAGCTGCATTCAGCTTTTATGCTCCATATATGTGGAACAAACTCCCAGAAAGCCTCAGATCAGCTGAAACACTCAGTTTATTTAAATCCAGATTGAAGACTCACCTGTTCTCAGCTGCTTTTGAATAAAGCACCAAATCCACACTTTTAAGCTTAAATTTCAAAACTTACATTTTAACTACTGACTTTATCTACTGTTCTGATTTTATCTATTGTTCTGATTTTATCTACTGTTTTGATTTTTGATTTTAAATACTGTTTTGTTTGTTTGTTTGTTTGTTTGTTTGCTTGTCTTAATCAATTTTAAATCGTGCTTTTTATTTGTTTTTGTTTTTAATGTCTCTGTAAAGCACTTTGAATCACCTTGTTGTTGAATTGTGCTATATAAATAAACTTGCCTTGCCTTGCCTTCTAATTGCTTTACCTGCTTAATCAATTAAATTTTGGTGGCGGGAGAAGGAGGGGGAGGGGGAGGGGTGTAGTCCCAAGTGTCAGAAGGCGAGCGGAGGAGTACGCCCTCAACAGGTCACCAGTTACATGCCAGATATATACTTGAATAATATTTCGTGTCTTATATCTTTTGTCTTCATTTACATTATTATTATGAGCCGCTGTTCTCGTGCTTTCTGTGAAACAGTTTCCAACCATTTATTTTGTTTTTTTCTATTTTTTTAAGCTTTTGCAAAAACTATTTCCTGGAAAAGTTTGAATGCCACTGATCCAGAAAAAACAACTGTGCTTGATGGAAATAAAGACCTCTAGCCTGTTGACTTCTTGTCATTGTGTTTTCAATATTTGAAAATAATGTGGTTACTGATTGCTGTCAGACCTGTTGAATCAAGAAATCACTTAAAGTCATTGACATCTATCATTCTGGAAATGGTTACAAAGCCATATCTTAAACTTTGGTGTTAGAGTGGATTGTTAAATGTTTGTCATTTTTATGCTTGCCAACTTTGATGAAAGGGATTCCACTGTCCTTCCCCCCAGATTCTCGGGGTTCTGGGTAGGGGGCTGTAGGTTTGCTTACAGACACATCCTATCTGGAAGGTCTGTTTGATGTAAGCTTCCTGCCCAGCAGGAGGTCTCACACACACACACACACACACACACACACACACACACACACAGTGCCTCGTCTTTGTAACCAAGGGGGGTTAAGAGGGGAGGTACGTGTTGTAAACTATTGTGTGAACTGTAACAGTTTGTCAATAAATAGCTGCGAGGGAAGCTGCTCTTTGAAGGACTTTGGGCTGGAGACAGGTTAGGAGCGTGAGCTCCAAGAGCTGGTTCTTGACCAAAGGCCTCCCTTGCGCAAGTAATCGATCGAACGCTGTTGCCTTGTTTTCTTTCATGATGAATAAGTCTCTAGAACTAGCGGGGTTTGTGGGAACAGACCCAACATTTATTTGGTCCTTCGAGCCGGATCCCAACACATCGCCTCCACCGCGAGGGGAGGGAGAGGACGCCACCGTAGTCTGCTAGCAGCCATCGTCTGGGACGATTGACGAAAGCCCTGGTACTTTGCTTTGTTCCAGGCCGGACAGTTTGCGCCTGAACTCCCCACGGGATGGATGGCGATTGACGGGAACCAGAGACTCTTCCCATGAACGGAAACAACACGAACAGTGAGTACCGAAGGCCTTAGAGAGCGGCTACGTGCCCGTGCGTTAAAGCAGGTACGTGAGTGCGCAAGCTGTGCGTGTAGACGCAAGCTACCTGGCTTCTCCGCCAGTGTTTTTGTTTTATCTTTTTGATTCATTTAAGGAGGTTTAAAGAGGTTTCTCCACCGAATAGAAGGAGGGTAAGGACGGTTTCTCCACCGAAAGGAGGATAGAGCTCTATAAAGATAAAAAAAGGTTCTCCGCAGTTAAGGGCGTTGAGTGTATGGTTTCTCCACCAATGGTAAGGAGGAAAGAGCTCGCCGCGGTAAGGGGGATTATGGGCCTAAAAAGAGTGTGAATGAGCGTATATGTGTGTGAGTGCCAGTAAGTGAACGCAGCAACACAGAAGGAAAGCGGTGTTAATGGAATTCGGTGACCTGTTGTGTACACGTAGCCTGGGTTTTGGTGTAAGTCGCGTTGCCAGTTGCAAACAAGAAGTCTGCCTTGAAAGAGGATGAAATACACTGCAAAGTTTTTATTGGGCAGCACGTGGTGTGTGGATCGTTGAAGAATGAAGTGAAATTGTGCGCTAAGCAGAAGCGAGTGTGAGTGTGTCTGACGTCACGGTGTGTGTGAAGGTATCCAGCTGGAGCAGACGTGATTCTGCAGGTCACCTGCCCAGCGGACAAAGAAATAACATAGTTGTGTGGTGAATGATAGCACGAAGAGTGTTTGGTGTTTCTCAGCCTGAAACAGCTGTAATGTACTTTCTGTTTTTAAGAGAGAGAGAGAGAGAGATGTGTGTGTTGTTTTAAGCAGTGATGAGATTAATGAAAATGTGATGAGAGAGGAACACAAAAACATACAGAAAATACATCAACTATACTAACCCTACATGCATATACACAATAAATGATACTCATGAAGACCAGACAGCATCTTAAGCATGAGATTCTGTTTGTCATCTTGTCCAAGTCACTAGTAAGATGAAAGTGATACATAGACTAGTGGACTGAATATTATAGGAGGACAGATGGTTGCATCATAGAGGAAAACAGAATGCTGATGAGGGGTCTTAAATGAGTGAGCTGAGTGAGCTGATTGTGAGTTTCTGGTGTGTGAAGAAGTTTTACCATGGCACACATTTGGTTACATGAGAAGAAACTTATTATGTGATGAGACAACAGGGTTATGCTGTATGTTGTGTGTGGCTGATTGGATGAATGTTTGAGATTAAACTGGCTGTTGATTTGTCTTTTGTTACTAAGTTGAGCCTGCCAAATGGGTTGTTACAATTTATCCCCCTGGCATGAAAAACACGTGTCATGATTTAACAAGGCCTTTCTTTCCTTTGCTTTCCTTTATTTTATTTCCTTTCTTTTTATTTTGTTACTTTCATGGTGCACTGAAAGTTTCGGTTGATGATCTCTGTTTGAGCAGATATGCACGATTAGAACAGAAGAGCTATACGTCTCGTCGTCGGGAAAACTGTTACAAAAGTGAGCTTCTCCAAAAATTAAAATGGGCTTGGGAGAAAGCCACTTATTTGGGACAATCAGAAAACAAGTCCCTGCCAAAAAGGATTCAGCGATGTAATCCGCTTCTAAAGTTTTTCTTCTTCTTTTTTGAAATGACGTCATTGCTGGCAGTAGAAACTTATTGCGTCAAGAAGGGTTCTACTATTAGCAAATAAAAAATGAGTGGGAAAACTGACTGACAAAAGCTGACAAGACTGACTGACTTAACACCATTGTGTGAAGTTAACCCCCACCTGACAAAGGTGTGGATGTATCTCTGTGTGTGTCTGTTGCAGGAACAAAAGGAGACCACAAGAGGAAACTTGGGTCACATGACTATGTGAACTCTGCAAATTTAACCTTTTTAGTTTAAAATTTTCTGTGTCTGTGAATTCACCATGGGTGTGTTATTCACTAACTTGTGTTGCTTACAGAAATTACTGTGAGAAAGAGTATATACAAATGCGCAGCGCTAACATTTACCTTTCTTTTTACAGTAGATGGTTAATCATGTGATTCGATCATGTGATTTATAGCAGGACACATCTTAATGATGTTTTTCTATCACAGGATTACTGAGATTTTGTGTGAAGAAAACTGTAGTTACAGGCTGTGTGTTGGTGATTAACTTACACTGTGTTGGAGAAAATATGAATGTTACAAGGGAGAAGTGAATACAGTGTGACACTGTGTTTGAGACCAGTGTTACTTCTTTTTTACAGCATCTCTGGAATCTGGATGACCAACACCTGACAACCAGGACAAACCGTGTGTTTGGCTAATGTTTGTTCTTTCTTTAAGAGTGCTTGTAAAGGATTCAGCACAGACAGACAAGTGACAATTGAACAAATGTGCAGTGGTTACAGAATAGTTGAATATGGGGCTCATTAGCTGGCCACTATTGAGCTCACAATGATAAAAATGAGTGGAGTGACAAACTTAAGGAAAGTCACCAATTAAATTGTGGAATAAATTGGGATGATTCATGATTTGGGACAAATTATGATAATAATAATAGTGATTTAATGACTGGAGAAAACCTGCACATGATATTTGTCTTTTATGCTGAATACTTTATTACTTTATTGGTTGAAAATGTGAAGTTTGATTTAACAGACGTTGTCTTCCAGGATACAGGCTCCAGGTGGAGCTGGGAGTTAGACAAGCTAAACATTTAATTGCTGACTGATGTTTTAACACAGGGTTACAGGTTGGAGTGAAGCTGCTCCAAGGGACAAACCCTGGAGATTGTTTTAGGGAGACTGTGCAACATTCTTGTACATGTCTCGTTGGGGAGTTGACACATGGCGTAAGCCATGTGGCGAGAGGAGTGTCATTTTAATTTGCAGATGTCGTGAGGTGCCATGACGAGAAGGAGTGACTGAGAGGATCGTCCATAAGATGGAAGCTGAGGCCTGGAGAGAGGCTTCAGAAGGATCGGAGATCGCCTTCAGCACAGAGAGCTGTGCTACTGAGCTTCCAGGAGATTGTGATGAGGAGACTCTGCACAGCGAAATCTTAAATAAGATAAAAGAGTTTCGATGTTGACGTTGAGGAAGACAACTAAGGTGTACGACGTGCTCTGCCTTTAAAATCTTCAGCAACATTGAATCGTGAGAACCTGAGGGAGCGTGCCAGGCTCCAAAAAGTGACAGCGCAGAGGAGGTCCAGCGATGGACTTGTGGTTCTGTGAACAGCACAAATGCCAGGTGACTGTGAAATACCTAACACCACTTTTTCCACAAGTGAAGCCAGTAACTTACTATCCTACCAGATTAGCTCTAGTTGCTTGTGCTTTACCTCCATGCGTGAGATCAGTATGTGCAGCAGCTTAAGCTGTACAATGTTTCAGGATATAGTTTTTCACTTTTTGACATTGTTAGTTCAATACGAGGTAGATGTCTACTACTGTAGACTAAAATTACATTTCTGTCACCTACAAACACTTGTCTTTAATGTTACTGTTACGTCAAACCTTTTGCCAACGAAAGAAGAGGGCACTTCTCATGAGTGTAGAGACCACGTAGAGAAGGAGTGTAAGCCAAGGGATGACTAATAGATGTGCCACTTGGTGAGGGAAAGGTTTGGTTTGTTGATGGTTTGAGCTTTACAGCAGCAGAGGGACAGGCTAAACCAGGTTTTACTGTAGTAGACAGTGAGAAAGTTATCTGTGCAGGACACCTAACAGGTTCTATGTCTGCTGAAGCAGCAGAGATAGTAGTTTTAATGGAAGCGTGTAAAACTGCAGAGAAATAAGATGTGACAATATACACTGACAGCCAGTATGCATTTGCTACATTATATTTCTTTGTAGTACAGTGGGTGAGACGAGGTGTGACAGCCTCTACAGGGAAACCTGTAGAACACGCCAAACTCTTGCAAAATCTGCTGGAGGCAGAGTTTTTACCCAGTAGAATTGCCGTTTGTAAATGTGCAGCACACATGTGAGGGAAAGATCCAGTTGCATTAGAGAATGCTTTTGCAGGTAAGATCGCGAAAGAGGCAACTTTAGGAGAACATGTTGTTAACATTTTAGCAATGCAACACCAACAGACGTTGCCTATTATGCGAGGTGCACTGGCAGCCATGCAGGGCCACTCACCTACTGCAGGAAAACAGTTGTGACTTATAGAAGGAGCGAGCTTGCAGGATGGTGTTTGTTATCTGTGTGATGAACCAATACTGCTTTAGAATTTGTATAAAACTGTTGCTATTTTGCGCCATGGGCTTTGCCATGTCGCAACAGGAGGGAGATGATGACAGCAATAGTTTATACTTTAAGATTAAATACCTGAGCATATTAGCAGATTAGATGCTTAAAATGTTTAAAAATAAAGAAGTCTTGAGAACAAATGATCTGCCAGATGATTCTGTTCTCCGCAGGAGCAGAGTCTGAAGTCTGGAGATTGGATGTTGACAAGGCCATGGAGAGGAAGTGCTGGTCCAGTTCACGGTGGAAAGGTTCTTATCGGATGCTGCTGACGACAACCACAGCAGTGAAGATTGCTGAAAGGAATACTTGGATACATCAAGCGCACTGCAAGAAGGTAACACACTTCCTGGCCGACTCTGGGCGATGGTGAAAAGGCCAGCGGTACAAAGGGGGGAGTATATCTCTAGGACCTCTCATCTCAATCCTGGTGAAGAAACCAACGGATCCTGAACCCAACTTAGAATGGCTGGGAATGTGCTGTTCGCCTTCTTGTGCCTGTGGACCCTGAGTGGGATGACAGGAGCGCACTGGGACAGAGCAAACCACACCCAGTACCCGCATTGGGTCTTCAACAACTACTGGTGGCAGTTTGTGAACACAACCGCTCACATAAAGAACGAGACCAATGGTTATGCTTGTGATGCCACTGGCTACACATTCTTCTGGACTGTGGCCATATAGCATCACTGAGAGCGAGACAGTTTGTTTGGTTGCCTTGGCAACACATCCAGGAGTAAACATACTTGGGACACTGCCAACTTTTCAACTTCTGAACCTGAATGGACGGTTGGTTCACCAGTAGCTGGAAAGGTGAACTGCTCTGGTAAGACAGACTTGATAGTCTGACTCAAAGTATCTGACTCGCTGCAGGACATTGAACAGCTAAATGAACTGGAAACAGGCCAGTTGCCTATGTGTATGAAAGGCAATGGATTAGTCCAAGTTGGAGATTTATCATGGAATTTGTACAACATCACCTATTCTTTGTGTCCTCTGCAAGAAGGATGTAAACAGAGAAGCCTTTTGTCTACATTTACATCATGAACACTTCTCTAAGCTGGTTGAGGCTTTGAGCCAAGAAGATCAAAACACCTTGATCCAATTTCCTTTACAAAGCTTTTTCCTGTGGTGACAACAGGACAGGAGAAGAGTTGTAAATGCGGATAATTTACTAGTTGACTCTAACCCCCACAGGATGCCTACAGTGAGAAGATTTGGGGGGTTGATAGGAGTCATAAAGAAGGGTGTTGACCAGGCTACAGCTTTGAAGTTAGCTGAGAGCCACATGGACAAACGATAAAGTCAACTGATGTGTTTGAATGTCTATGTCTGTATACAGTTGGATTGTAGTGACATATGATTTTTTGAGAATGTTGATTCTTCTTGTTTGACTGTTACATTCAGTTGTTTACTTGCAGGAATACATAATGAATCACATGACAGGAGTAGATGCACCACAAGGCTGGATAACTTGGTTAATGTCTGGTCCTTGGTGACATCTTCTTTTGAAAATATTAATTCCTGCTTTTGGACTGTTGACATTTGATTTGTTTATGTATAGGATGAATTTTACCGTGTATAAGATCAACGCGAACTAAGATGATTCCTGATACATTTGTTAATTATGTACTTTTACAACAATATGAATTGACTGAAATGAATGTCATGACAGAAGCCTGTGTATGAATGACGCCTGCACTGAAAATGTTAAGCAAGAGGTGCATGGATAAGAATATATACTACATAGGAATAGTTTGGAGCATAAAAATAACAAAACAGGAGGGAATGTTAGAGTGGATTGTTAAATGTTTGTCATTTTTATGCTTGCCAACTTTGATGAAAGGGATTCCACTGTCCTTCCCCCCAGATTCTCGGGGTTCTGGGTAGGGGGCTGTAGGTTTGCTTACAGACACATCCTATCTGGAAGGTCTGTTTGATGTAAGCTTCCTGCCCAGCAGGAGGTCTCACACACACACACACACACACACACACACACACACAGTGCCTCGTCTTTGTAACCAAGGGGGGTTAAGAGGGGAGGTACGTGTTGTAAACTATTGTGTGAACTGTAACAGTTTGTCAATAAATAGCTGCGAGGGAAGCTGCTCTTTGAAGGACTTTGGGCTGGAGACAGGTTAGGAGCGTGAGCTCCAAGAGCTGGTTCTTGACCAAAGGCCTCCCTTGCGCAAGTAATCGATCGAACGCTGTTGCCTTGTTTTCTTTCATGATGAATAAGTCTCTAGAACTAGCGGGGTTTGTGGGAACAGACCCAACATTTGGGACTCCAGTTTCACAGTGAGAGTCATTATACATAAATGAAGAAAACAGTGGGGAATCTTTCAATTAGGGGCCACCTTACCAAAATTACTCCAAGAAGACATCAGCGACTCATGCAGGAGCTCACAAAAGAAGCCAGAACAAGATCTAAAGAAATCCCGGCCTGTCTGGTCTCAGTTAAAGTCAGAGTTCACAAGTCGACAATAAGAGACTGGACAAAATGAACTGACGAGACAAAGGCTGAATTTTTCACACAGGGCCAAGTATTTGGCACAAAGTTTTTAAAAAATAAAGTCTTTTTTTAACACGTCCATGTAAAACATAAATTGTTAACCATTTGCAGCATTTTAAATGAGGACAATATTAACTAACATTTCAATAAGCAGAGATCATTAGAAGCAACTGAGCGTGATTTATTGATATACAGAAATTAATTAAGCTATTTTGTGATTAGATTCAGATGGGCCACGACAGCAAAATTGAATCCCAGTGGTGATAAGAATTAGGGAAGTACTTCCCACAGTCTAGATGCTAGTGATGGAGATGAAGATGGAGGTTTGGATGGAGCCTGAGTAACATGGGAGAGGAGGAGGTGGGTTGCAGGGAGGCGTCTGCAAGGGAGAGTGACAGATGAGCAGTGAGATTTAAAGCATGCCAAGTGGAGGCTGATTGGCCTGAAGAAGGCAGGCAGAAAGATGATTGGACTAGACCTGTGATGTGAGCTTGACTGCATGGGAAAGTGAAAGTGATGCAAAGCATCCAAAACATCCAGGAAGCAGATCGATGTGTGACTACAGATCTTCCTTACTGAACTTACGTATAAGCTTCATTTTATCTGGTAAGACAGTGAAACTGCCATGTCACATCAATGACCCGTCTACAAATTGAACAATTTCAGAGTTCCTCAATGCAAAATTGAGAAGATTTTCAATATCTTATCTACAGTCCATAAATCAAAAGATTCAGACAATCGTGAGCAAACTCTGTCCATAAGTGGCAAACCTGAAAATCCATGCATGAACTCAGGAACCCTTCCAGAAATCACTGTCTGTAAAAACAGCTAACTGTGCTATCCACAGATGCAGGTCAAAGCTCTGTCATGTAGAGATGATGCCATATGGCACCATAATCCAGAAACATCAACTTCTTTGGGTTAAAGCCCTAATACCTTTGCCTAAGAAACCTCATATCTCTAGCCTAAATGACTATAGACCAGTGGCACTAACCCCGGTGGTGATGAAGTGTTTTGAGAAACTCGTGCGCTATCACATCATAGCAGCCCTACCTTGCAACCTTGACACACACCAGTTTGCCTACAGAGCAAACCGATCGACAGAGGACGCCATAGCAACAGCACTCAATGCAGCATTAACACATCTGGAGAAGCGAGGAAACTATGTGCGTATGCTCTTTGTGGATTATAGC
This sequence comes from Pelmatolapia mariae, assembly GCF_036321145.2. Classification (NCBI taxonomy): domain Eukaryota; kingdom Metazoa; phylum Chordata; class Actinopteri; order Cichliformes; family Cichlidae; genus Pelmatolapia; species Pelmatolapia mariae. The sequence goes on from NC_086245.2 coordinate 8,063,218, forward strand.
TCTGCATTTAACACCATTCTCCCATACAAACTGGATGCTAAGCTAAAAGACTTGGGGCTCCCCCACAGCACTTGTAAGTGGATTAATAGCTTCCTCACCGACCGCAGACAGAGAGTGAGAGTGGGATGTCACACATCTCCAGCCCTTAATTTAAGCACTGGGTCGCCACAGGGCTGCGTGCTTAGTCCACTGCTTTACTCGCTTTACACACATGACTGCATCCCCGCCCACCAGAACAACACCATCGTAAAGTTCGCAGACGACACTACTGTGGTGGGGCTTATATCTGGGGGAGATGAGTCTGCCTACAGAGATGAGGTGGAGCGGCTGTCTTCATGGTGTAAGGACAATAACCTTCTCTTAAACACGAAAAAGACTAAAGAGCTCATAATCGACTACAGAAGACATAAGACAGAAATTCAACCACTAATCATCAACGACGACTGTGTGGAGAGGGTGGCAGACTTCCGCTTCTTGGGAGTCAGCATAGAGGGAAACTTATCATGGAGTGTGAACACCTCTGAGCTACTGAAAAAGACACAACAGAGACTGTACTTTTTGAGAGTACTCAGAAAGAACAACATCACACAGAGACTGCTGGTGTCTTTTTACAGAGCCTCCATCGAAAGCATACTAACGTACTGCATAAGCATCTGGTACGCTAGCTGCACAGTGGCTCAGAAGAAAGCACTACAGGGAGTAATCAACGCTGCTCAGAGGACAATCGGCTGCCCTCTCCTCAAATTGGAAGACCTACACAGTTCTCGCTGCCTCAAAAGAGCCCATAACATTATAAAAGACATCTCACACCCTGGACACTCCATGTTCGAACTGTTGCCTTCAGGTAAACGGTATAGAACAATATACACAAGGACTAACAGACTCAAACACAGTTTCTACCCAATTGCAATATCCTGTCTCAATGCTACTAAAAGTAGATGACGTTCACTGCCCCTGCTGTTATTTATGCCCTGCTGTTGGAATGTTTTAGACATGTCTTGTTGGATACGCTAAATTGACTGAGTGTTTGATTGTTGAGTGATATATCAACTAGGACGTATGTTGAATGACTGTATGTGGCATTAGGCCTGGATTACTTGGGTGCATTTACTGTATGAGAAGATTGCACTTTATTTTATTTTCTACAGTATTTACAACATAGTTTTTAATATTTACAACATAGTTTTTAATATTTACAACATAGTTTTTAAGTATTTATTTTCGTGAATGTTGCATTGACCAGAGACATCTCTCAATTTCATTGTACTTATGACAATGACAATAAAGAATATTCTATTCTATTCTATTTAAAGTTGACTGAGGCAAAGTGGAAAACTGTTCTATAATCAGACAAATTGAAATCTGAAGTTATTTTGGGAAAACATGAACCCCACATCCTTTGGACTAAAGAGGAGAGCGACCATCCAGCTTGTCTTGACTGTGTGTGTACATCTGGAAAGCCACCAACAATGCTAAAGGTGTATACAGGTCATTGTTCACAAACACTGATACATTTTGAAAAGTTGAGAAAAAGCTAAGTCATGCTCCATAGATAGCGAACAATTGTATTTTGGCCACTAAGTTCCTCTTTTATGCTGCACAATGACTGTTTACATTTATGCACCTAAAGCCTGTTAAAAATAAGGGAAAAAACAAATATACTTAAAAAATAATCCAAAAAACGTAATCAAACCTCACTTGATGCTTCTGCTAATTACATTAGATGTGTATGTTGTATGTTGACCATGATTAGTTTCTAAAGTTGTTGTAATTTAACAAAATGATTAAAGGTAACAGCAATGAGAACCAATGGTGATTTTCAGGTCTAGGGGAGGCACAGGCTTTTGTCATACTGTTTCTATGTAAGTGCTTTCTAGCACTCACACTCTGATGGATGCACTGGAATTAGTATCTTGCCCAAATATATTTGGCTTGTAGACAGGGATCAACCCGCCAGCCTTCTGATTAGTAGGTGAGCTGCTCTACCCTCTGAGCCACAGCCACCCCAAGAAAAGCAACTAGCTCTTGCAGCAGCAGGTGAGGTAATGATGAACAGGGATCCACTTCTTGTGGCCAAAGGAGGGATCCACACTAGGAAAACAAGGAGAGATGATATTAGTACTCAGGGAAGCAAGGTACACAAGGAGCAGCTAAAGCATGCCTGATAAGTTTAATGAACTTGTCAGTTCAGCAACATCAAAGGACCTGAAAGCCCACAGAAGATAATTAAAGTGGATGATGACAGAATAATTTGCATGAGTAAGAAAAACACTCTCATAACATCTAACAAAATCAAGTACACATTCAGGGAATCAGGCTCATCACTGTTCATTTACTGTGGGTGTATATGATGCTGTTCAGAGAAGGGACACTAAATGACATCTTTATTAAAATACATTAGTTTAGCAACATAGTTGTGTTTATTATTTCACTGGTTTCAACTCTTTCAATATAATTGACAAGAGGTCATGATCACAGTCTGTATAAAAGAAAAGTTTGCTCTCTTCTTTTTCTGTTAGAATGAGGCCAGACTGGACACTACATTGACCCACTATGACTTTCTCCCCTAAGAAGTGGTATTAAACTGTTTAACGTGCTGTTTTCGACATAATGTCATAGAAGAAGAAATTGTCTGCCTCTTTGTGAATTAAAGCACAAATGCATAATACTGCCACAAGATGGTGCCCCCTTCCTTTTTGTTGTGTTAAGCTGGAGCATAAGGCTGTACTATTAAAAGAGATTAATGGGTTAGCATGCTATGTTGCTAATGTTCCTTTGCACTCTCAGCTAGTCGGGAACATTCCCATAACATTGGCAAATGCAGAGGTGGCAAAAGACCAGGCATTCTTTACTTAAGTAGCAGTACAGATACCTGTGTAAAATTGGCTCAGTTGGTGGTTTGAGGCATGATATAAATCAGGGCACACAGTTAGTGGCTGTTCTCCATCGCCACCTGGTGGGGATAAGAGGTGTTCACTCTGCTGACCCACAGCACACCCAAGCAGCAAGTCAAGTGGACCACAGCACAGAATGACCTAAGGGCGTCTGGTAGTGCAGGGGCCCTCTCATCGCTGTTTACAGCTTTAATTTTTTTTAATTTACTTTTTTTAAATCCCCTCTCACCCTGCAGGCGGTCTTTTATCCTTCAAGCTCAGGTCCTCTATCAGAAGCCTGGGAGAGACTCCTAGGACTGTGCTCTTCTTGACAGAGAAACACAGTTCAAGCTCTTCTCTCAGCCCTTGGTACTTCTTGAGCTCTTGTGCTCCTTTTACCTGCTGTTGCTATCACTTGGTATAGCTACATCTATCACTGTGGTCGTGTTCTTTGTCCGGTTGGTTAGTCACCATCGGTTTGTCCGTCTGTCTGGAAGTCATTCTCAACAACCCTAGGTGGTGTGCCTAAGGGTGGGTTTAAAAAAATTTATTTTCCAATTAAAATCAATTTTAGCTTAAATAACGTGATATTGATACATTAAATCCTGAATCGATTTTTAAATATAAATTTATTTTGCCAAAAAACCCTAGAATCTCAGGTTGAAGCTCACAAAACCATTTCAACAACCACCAAACAGCTAAAACAGCAAATGAGAGCAAGTAAACAGATTCTCCACAAAGATGTGAACACAGACACAAACACATCCCTCCGTTCACCCGACGACACGTACATATACATGCGTTGGGTGTTGGAAACCGACATCTCACAGATTCTGAAGCTGCAGGTTTCGTCACTCTCCAACCAGAATTCACTGAACCAGCAGCAAAAGAGGATGAAAACTACACTTCTTACTTTGGCTGTTTTGTGATTGTATTGTTTTCACCACAATAAAATGACATTTCCTGCACAGCTCTCTCTCTCTCTCTCTCAGTGTACTTCAAGAACAGTTTCCCATCTCAAATCTCTGTTTTCTGCATTATTCACTTGCTTATTGCACACCAGTCTTTGTTTACAGCGCTGTAGGCCGCTGTTTTGTTTTTGTTTTTTTCCAAAAACTACCTCTGACAAGAAAGCCTAATTTCTGCTTTTCAGTATGAAGAAAACTTTTACAAACTATGCCAAATTGCAAAACACTTAGCTGGGTCTCCAATAAAACCGCTGTAAATTTGCTCTCAGCAGCATCAGGTAATGTTCATATGTTGTTTCATGGTTTTCTTCCATTTTTTAACAACTGCAGAATATTTTTAAGTAATATTTTATCTACTATAAAAAGCCAGGCCAGGAAAATCTCCTTCATGTTTTTCTGTTTTCTCCTCAGTTACTTTGACACAAAGGCATCTGCTGTGATGCTCACACCTCTGATGAAGTCTCACAAGTGTCAGCTTTGTTTTTATATAAAAATATGGATATTTACTGATAAATGATCAAAATTATAATATTTCTGACTGTCTGAGTCAAAACTGAATCAGAATCAAATCAGTTAAAGAAATCAAAATCCAATGTGACTCCAATGTGAAAAGATACAAACAAAAATTTATTCCACTGCTTGTAAAATAGCCTTTAAAGCAAACATATTCACAGTTTTACTTTACCAAGTCAACATGAATGCAATAAAATAAATTTTAGTTCGATTTTGCCAGCTAAATATAAGCTTTATCACTTCCACTTTCCCACACTGTCAAGCTGTTTGTGTCATCACTGGTCTAGTCCAATCACCTTCTCCCGGCCTTTTCCAGGCCATTCAGCATTCATGCTACCTACTTTATATCTCACTGCGCATCTGTCTTTCTCCTTTGCAGATGCTTTTGTGCGACCCACCTCCTCCCCATCTCCACCTGTCATCTTTCAAGCCACCTTCATTATCACCATCAGCATATAGGCTCCGGGGGGTCCTGCTCTAATCCCTTTCACAGCTGTGGTTCCGTTCTGCTGAGACGGGCAAACCGACAAACATTTATCTATATTTTGTTCATCAATAAATCATGTTTATTCTTTTGAATGATCTGTCCTTACTGAAATGTTTGTATAGTGTTAAACAAGCAAGAGTGAAACATGTTTTTAAAAATATTTGGTAGTTTATTGTAAAAAACTAAAATTACAAGTCTGTGCAGCAAAATAAAACTTGACTCACGCAAGAGAAAACCTTTAGCATGTCATAATACACTAATGTAACGTCAGGCATAGAAACTAAAAATAACTACAAAAAAATAATAATAATAATAATAGGATCATAGATAACGTTTTTGTTTTTTTTTATATTTGTACCTATTGTACAAATATTAATTGTATTAATATTGGGGGGAATTGTATTGTATTATCAAATTTGCTGTATTAATAGATGTACAAAAACATATTATTTATTTGTTTCAAAATAGTTGAAGTAAGCAGTAGATAGATCCTCCTCCCTGACCTTTAAAGTCATCAGGAAGTTGCTTTTTTTAACAGAGAGCTGTGAAAGGTGTTGTGGTTCACTTGAAAAACCTGAAGTGAGGGTCGCAGAGGTGAATCTTGATACTAATCTTTCTTTTAAATATAGAAGGAACTGATTCCATATTAGCACAAGTTTGCTGTTTTGTTTTTTTGATTCAGACAGAGTTGGACTAACTCTGAAGTCAGGAGTTTGAAGCCTCAGCATGATGAGCCGTCCACAGAAATACATAGAAGGTAAGAACATTAATGTGGTGGTAAATCAACAGGGAGGAGAAAAATCTACACTTTTTATGAACAATGCTGTTTTCATAGAATGTGATATGTAGTGGAAAATTATCCCTATAGCTAAAATATCTTAAGCCTGTGTTCAGGGTTTTATCAATTTATGAAAAAAATAAGAAAGTCAACTGTGTTGATGTCTAATATACAGTGTGTCAAGATTCCCGTTGCGTTGAGTTAGAAATATTTATTAAATGTTTATGTATTTGTGTGTTCACTTTCTGTCTCCTCTAAATCAGGTCAAGCTCTTGATTCTCAACATGCAAAATCTTACAATGCGTTAAAGTTCAGAGTGGCCGTGCTGGTTGTCTTTGTTCTCCTGGTATCGGCTCTCGTGGTAATTTATCTCTGCGAGTTTGTAGTTCTATTCATGTAGCATTATGTAGCTTTTCATGCGTCTGGTTTATCATAAATTTAAATGAGAATCAGAATCTTTACAATGAAAATGTGATTTATGACTTTTTAATTAATCTACAGGGTGGGCCATTTATATGGATACACCGTAATAACATGGGAATGGTTGGTGATATTAAAGTCCTGTTTGTGGCACATTAGTACATGTGAGGGGGCAAACTCCTCAAGATGGGTGGTGACCATGGTGGCCATTTAGAAGTCGGCCATCTTGGATACAACTTTTGTTTTTTCAATAGGAAGAGGGCCATGTGACACATCAAACTTATTGGTAATGTCACAAGAAAAACAATGGTGTGCTTGGTTTCAACGTAATAGAGAGGACTGTGGTAGGATGGGGTCAGTGTATTGGTATGATAATTCCTGCAAAAGATCTCGTAGAAGTATTTGTGAGAAATCATCTGTGGTCGGACACCATATATTTGTATGTGTCTAAAATTCAGGTCAGCATATATTTTTTTTTAAATAACTTGAGTAGAGTATGTAAAGCTAATACCACAAACATTTAAAGCTGCCTTTCAGAAATGCACAATGAAGAAAAAAATCTGTATCGTGTATAATAAAATAAATGTGAATAAATATTATGTGTGCAATGTTTTCTTATTCATCTATTACCCCTTGATGCGACTGAACTTGCGTTATGCACCTAAAGACAAATGAGGATCAGAAGTATGCTGCATGTCGACATCTGAAACTTTTGCCAGTAAGAAACTTAAACTACATAAACAGACTTCAATATTACTCAATCAACTCAGGACGGGAAAGTAGTGCTCTACTCACACGGTGTATACTGCAGGTGGGGAAGTTTTGACTTCTATTGAAGACATAATCTGGAGGACTTCTTTAATCCCAATGGCATGCCTTTGATAGAGGAAGCAGAGTCTGGGGAAGAGGGGGTTATGGGGGGACAACTCGCCCATCACTAGGGGCAAGGTTACTGAAGTAGTTAAACAACTCCTTTGTGGCAGGCCCCATGGAGGGGATGAGCTACAGCTTTCAGTTCCTGAAATGATCTAGATCAGGGGTGTCGAACTCCAGGCCTTGAGGTCCGGTGTCCTGCAGGATTTAGATATCACCCTGTTTCAATACACCTGAATCAAATGATTATTTCATTGCCAGGATTCTTGAGAACTTTAAGACATGATGAGGAGCTAATTTAGCCATTTAAATCAGCTGCGTTGGATCAAGGACACATCTAAAACCTGCAGGACACCGGCCCTTGAGGCCTGGAGTTTGACACCTGTGATCTAGATGTTGTACACCAGTCTTGGTTGACATGCTTCTGCAATATCGCATAAAGATCTGGGGTGGTGCCACTGGACTGGCAAATTGGGGTATTAGTTCCCATCTTTAAGAAGGGGTGTGCTCCATCTATAGGGGCTCACACTCCTGAGCCTCCCGAGGATGTCTACTCACAGGTACTGGAAAGAGTTTGTTCATTAGTTGAACCTCAGATCTAAGAGGAACAATTTTGTTTTCTTCCAGGTCGCAAACTCTGGACGAGCATGGGTGAGAGTGTGTGGGAGTTTGTCAAACAGGGTTCAATGCCTTGTTCAAGTCCACAAAATACAATTTGTGGAATTGAAAAAGACATTCAACCGCATCCCTCAGGGTATCCTGTTGAGGGTGCTCCAGGATTCTGGGTTGTCTGGCCATGTAGGTCTGAAGGAATGGCCCTCAGCTGAAAAAGGGTAGAGCACCCACTCTGGGTCAGGAAGAAGTTACTGCCCCAAGTGGAGGAGTTTCTTGGGATCTTGTTCACAAGTGAGGGAAGTTTGGAGTGGGAGTGGTCACAGCTGCTGTGATGCTGACACTGACACTGCTGACCTACAGTCACGAGTTCTGGATAGTGACTGAAAGAATGAGATTGTGGATATAAGCAGCAGAAATTAGCTTTCTCTGAAGGGTGGCTGGCCTCTCCCTCACAGACAGGGTGAAGAGATCAGCCATTCGAGACGGGCTCAGAGTAGAGCCGCTACTCCTTCTCGTTAAAAGGAGACAGTTGAGGTGTTTCAGGCATCTGATCAGGACACCCCTTGGGTGAGGTATTCTGGGCATGTCCTACCTGGAGGAGGCCAGTGGTTAGACCCAGGACACACTGGGGAGATTATATCTGTTGGCTAGCCTGAGAAAGCTTCTGTGTTCCCCTGGATAACCTGGAAGTGGTGGCTGGGGAGAGGGAGATGTGGGTTTCTCTGCATTGGTTGCTGCCCCCGTGACCTGGCCTCAAATAAGCAGGCAAGCGGGTGGGCGGACAGACGGACGCACAGACGGACGGATAGATGGACGAGCAGGCGGATGGGTGGATAGAGAAGTTGTAAAAACGTAAAAACTTGTAACTGATCAACTGTAGATCAATGGTTTATTTGAAAAATTCCATTCAAAATTCAGCAATTTCACCTCTTGTTATAGGCCATATAGCCAGTTGCTTAAAGAAGGCTCAGCAGCGGCTGGATTCCTCCATGTCCTGAGGAAGAATAACCAGGACCAGAAGCTGCTGGCCTTCAACTGCTCCTCAGTGGAGCGCATGCTCTCCTACTGCCTGGGTGTTTGGTACTCAGGGGCCACTACTGAGAACAGGAAGGCTGCGCAGAGGGTAATTAGCACCGCCATGACCAGATCCTTCTGTCACAGGAAAACCAGGCCCATCACAGGTGACTCCTTGCAATCTGTCCACCACCTGTTTGATCCGCTGCCCTGTGGTCGGTGCCTCAGGTCGATCAGGTCCTACACCTCCAGACTCACAAACAGCTTCTTCTCCTTTGCCATTCAGACTGTCAATAAACACTATTTTCCCATACACCACCCTGCCCACGACCCTCATTAATCTGAGCCATGGTTTGAGTAAAGGATAAGATAAGGGTTACAGGAGCAAGTCTGTGACCCTCATAACCCAGACCACTCACACACGGACTCGATTCAGACCAAGTCTTTTCTTTGCACTACTTATGAGCCCTTTGCAACTTATTCTCTAATGTGTGTCTCTTATTATTGCTATTTATTTCTGCTGTCTACTATTTATATTTGATTCTACCACAGTTGGCAGTTCGAATATTTTATTACATAGTTTGAGAAATTGTTTATTTCTCAAACTGAGTCCAAGTTTAGCTCAGATGGATGAGCATGCAATCGTATGGTGCATAGCTGAGATTGGCTGGTTCGAGTCCGATCCGCAGCCTTTTATTGGATACATTTCACTGCATGTTGTACTTGTATAACTATGCATGTGACAAATAAAGGATCTTGAATCTTATACTATTTTTCCTACTGCACAATCCATGGAAAATACATCTATAACATATGTGTTTTAAGGAGCAAGTGTTCACTTAACATTTCAAAATGACAAAAAACACAGAAATGGAACAGAGAGGTGCAGAAAGTTGATTTTTCCAAATTTGGCTCTGGACTAAAAGTCGACCAGCATATCTTCAGTGACCTTGATGATGTTGTAGTTATAGTTTCATAGTTTCAAATGAAAGGAAACTAAAAGTGTTCTTCAAGTCAAATCTCCATGTTTAACATTTAACAGAAGCTATTTTACATAAAGAACCTTATATTAAAACTAACATATATTTAAAGTCAGTCTTAAGGCTCATCTGTCTACCAAAAGAATTATCTGCAATAATACAAAGTGAATTTTTTTTCCGATGGTTTGTCAAAGCTTGAGTAAAACATGAATTCTACAGAATAAAGGTTTTTGTTCAGTTCTGATATCAGGATGTCAAAGCCTGGCATGATGAACCATCCAAGATGAGCTACAAAGGAGGTAATAAAATTCATGTGGTGAAAAATCAACTGACAGCTGAAGAAGACGGCACTTTAGTCAAAATGGACTGATCATCAAACAACCACTAATCTGGACAATGCTGCAGGGTATTGCTTTTTGCAGGTATGCAGGGATAACATATTATCCGCACAAAAATGAAAACAAAACTTGAGATCGCGTTCAGTGTATCTGAACATTTAGTACAGCAAAGAAAAAACAAACAAGGAAAGGAGGGGCTAATTCTTAGATTATGTGATAATTTAACTTGTGGTTACCTCAGTCACCCATGTTGTTGTCTGGTACACAGTGTGCTCTGTTTCCTGTTTGGTTCATGCAGCTGTGTTTGTCACAGCTATCTGATTTACCATAAATAAGAGGAAGTGAATGTTTACGGAAAAGTTGTGAAATACTGTGCATAAACATCATGGCCAGCTTATGACTTCGTTGTTTTAATTCAGTTGGCACAACTTTAATTCCAAAGAGAGAAAAAAACAAGCTACAAGACAGATGAATCTACTATTATCTGAGTTTACATGGCAATATTTGCCAAGCCCCTCCTTGTGTTGTTAGTCTCATTAGATAAGTAAATTATTTACTTTTTTTTTTATAAAGCAAATTGTTTGTTGGATATAGTGAATTCAATCAAAACTGACTGAATTCACAAAATGTCAGAGGATAGCGTCTGGTTTTAAGATGCCGTTTTTTCAAATATTATACTTTGTAACGTTTTCCTGAATGCAAACACAACCTGCACAAATGTTATTGGTGAATAAAATTAGCACTACAGGCAGAATGAAAAAAGAAACTAAAAAAGTACAAAAAAAAATTGTCACTGGGTAAACTCCAAATTTATAAACAGTTACTAAAAGTTACTAATTTGTCTGGATTTCAATTTCACATGGTTGAGCTTATGAAAATCACAGAAACAGATAAAAAGATTGAAGTGAGGTGCAAAATTGTAAATAGAATTTTCACCAGTAAGACTGGGAAACTCTTATGTTACACAATTGGATTAAACTTGGACCATCAGTGTAATTGAACCTGGTGACAGACAACAATTATTATTATTGGCACTTGTTTATTCTGTTTTGTGCGTCACATTTCCAAGTTCTGAATTCATCTTACTGAAAAACTGTATACATATATTTTGTTTATCCTTTATTTGAACAGAGAGTGAACCTGTTAGTTCAATTTATATTCAAGTGTTTCTTTAGTATTTTCAGACTTTAGCTCTTAGTTCCAGCTTCCACTTAAAATGTTTATATCCTGTGATAATTACAAAACAAATGGAATATATATATATATATATATATATATATATATATATATATATATATATACAGTAAGACAGTAAGAAGAGATGTTTTTCTGCTGATTGTCAAAGCATTAGATGTTAATAAATAATAAAGAATTTTTTCTTTGTTTTTGTGATGCAGCAACAGCGGGACTAACTGAGGTAAGAATATTGAAACCTCTGCATGATGAGCGGTTCACAGAGTTACACAGACATTACAAACATTTGTGTGGTGAAAAACAGGGAGATGCTGTCAAACCTGAAAAACAAATGTTTTTGCAGTTTTTCCAATATTATCTGCAGCCAAGTTAAAACAAAACTTAGACCACAATGAATCTTTTAACCTTTTAGTGTATTTGGTAATATTTAGTACAACAAAGAAGAAACAAACAAGAAAAGGGAGGGGTTAACTTTTAGACTATGCGATAATTTAACGTGTGGTTTCTTCACCCAACCATGTTGTTGTCTGATACACAGTGTGCTGCGTTTCCTGTTTGGTTGATGTAGCTACGGTTCCCACAGCTGTCAATCAGTGTCAAGCCCTGCTTATCGTTACCTACAACTATCTCCTTCAAAAAGAGCTCCTTATTGACTCTGGTGTAGTACAAAGCTAGATCAGCAACTGTGACTCTCCACCAAACCATTAAACACTCATTCCTAGTATATCCCTTACTAGATAAGACAACCCACATATAAGCTGGTCAGAAGAAAAAACTAAAAGTATAAATCAAACTGTCAAGTCGTTTACAATCTTCCCTGCCAACTCAGTCTCTAAATCTGCTGAGTGTTGCTCACCTACTCTTTCTCTCATTCCTAAGGAGTGCCGTAACCTATAGCATCATCCTTTTGAATGCAAAATTCACCTCCTGCCTGGAGCACCCAGGGTGGGATATATTAGACAGAAACTGAACAACAGAAGCAAGACAAATAGGCAAGCATAAGCATTTGAGTAAGTTTGACAAGGTCTAACGGTGTGTTCACACCAAACGCGATAGAGGCGGCCAGAGCGTCAGGTTTACTTGTAAAGTCAATGGAAAAGCGCGATGACACGCGATTGCGGGTCCCGCGAAAATTCGGAAGCAGATTTGCGTCGCGAAAACGCGAAAATGTGTGAAACGCGCGTCAGTGTACCGCATCTGGCGCGTTTGACTCGCGAAAAAACCACGCACGTCAGTTTTTGTTTTGCATTTTGTGCATACACGTGTATCGCGTCAACTGCACGAGTTGGAAAAATCTGAACTCCAGCGTCAAATCGCGCCGCGACAACCAATCAGGAGCCTGGTGACGTGGCTCTGACCTAGGTCAAAGGGGCAGGTCCAGCCAAAGCCCTTCATTCTTCATTCAATATGGAGGAAAGGCTAATCAACGCCGTAGCAAACAACCCGGAGCTGTACGACACCAGCTGCTTTCTGTACCGAGACAGGAATATAAAGGACCGAGCTTGGAGGAAGATATGTGAAGAGATCGGGCAACCTGGTAAGTTCATTCATTTCTCTTTTGAAATTTTTCACTGACCCGGGGAAGCCGCACAAAAGCTAGCAAGCCACCGCTATTTTCCCACTGACGTACAAATACCGTTCTGCTTTTATGCATGTTGTCATATAGGAATATATTTTGTTTATTAATAAACAGCACACAGTGGTCCCGCTCATCCGTCACTGCCTCGCTTTTTCGCTGATTTTTTATTGCACCGTACAGCATTGCATTCTGCAGCCTGATTGACAAATCTCCTCCGTGCTGTGTCTCCTGCGCTTGCCAAATTTATCATGTTTGGTTTTGATAACCATCACATCCAATAGAAAAAACAGCACAAAAACACCCATAACTATGACCCTCATTCGGAAATAGACACCTGCACCGCGAGGGAAAAAGGCGCACAAAAGTGGCAGGCAGATGAAGACAAAACGAGGCATAATAATACTTTTACGTTTTGCAATCTACAAAGGTTTGCACTTTGAGAATCAACTTGTGAGAACTGTGACCAATGTTCATGTGTGTGGGAAAAAAGTGTATAAAGTGCGTGGCGAGGGGCTAGTTATTCTGAGAACCCCTGCTGCAATAAATGAGGGACCACTGTATAAACTTTCTCTATGATTATTGTTTTCAACCTGTTAACATTTAATATTGTCTTGATAGAACCAACTGATTCTGCAGCAGAGCATCCCCTGTTGCTTCTCCTGGCTCCCCAGTCCCTGAGCTCCTGCTGCTGCACCCACAGGTATGTAATTGTAGCATCAGATGTAGAGCAAGCACTGACAGCTTTTTACTCGGTGGGATTTCCTTGTGATCACCTTTACTAAATATCTACAACCAATCTGATTATATCCTGTTTTTTTTTCTTTTCTTTTCAATGTTGAAGTTAAAATCTAGTAGCAGCCTTCTCATTTCTTTGTGTTTTGTGCTGTGTTTTACAGGCCCAGAGAGGAGGACAGCTCCGAGGCAGATGAGGGACGGGTCCCAGGACGGTCCTCATCTGGTAGCAACTTTTACCACTACAGTGTGCCAATCACTCATAATCCCTCAACATGTGAATCAGGTAGGAATGAAGTAAGACATTAATAGAAATAAAGAGTTGTATGTTGACATGTAGCCCTTTCCTTGCTTAAATCATTGTTAGTATTTTTGAAAAATTAACCTGTGATAAGACATAGCTTATCAAGATAGAATATGCTAGATAGAACCATATAACTAAAGATGAACTAAACTGTTCACAATTTTATCTAGCTCTCAGTTTTAAGAAAGGCTGGTGACCCCTGTTGTAGAGTCTGACAGCTGCGGGGATTATATACAAATATTCAACTATACCAGAATTAAACCAGGTCTAAATAAAAAAAAGGAGTGAGTATCACTACAAAGATTAACCAACAGTGGTCCTCATACCACAGTTTGATATCAGCAAACACCGAGAGCATACATTGATATGACACCACAGCCATGCTATCATTGCAAACACTGATAACAGCATAAATCGAATTAAATCGGGACTTGATGAGACCTTTCGAGTATCACTAGAAATATTATAAATAGTCGTCTCCATACCACAGTTTGCTATCAGTAAACACCAACGGCATTCACTGTTAGCATACCACATCCATGTTAGCAGTGTATAAATGGATGGTTTAGCATATATTAGCACAGGTATCAATAAAGGACTACTGTATTAAACACTTTTACTAACCTCAGGCAGATGGACAGGCGCTCTGCAGGTGGGACTGAGCGCCTGTAGTTGGTGTCTAGGCGGGCGATTCTGGGACCGACGCGGGACAGCAGGTTCTCAAACTGGGCGAGTGAAAGACGGTGATATCGCTGAAATCGGCCGTCATCCAGGCGCAGCTCCTGGAGCAAGTGGTGCAACTCACCAAACTGCTCACGCCTCTGAAGGACCTGATGGACCCAGGTACGGCAAGGACTTCTTTAACGCCGCTGCTCTTCTCTCCACAGTAAATAGAGAAGGGAGACTCTCTCTTCAAGCGCTAGCTCGACAGCTGCCATCTAGCAAAGATACCGTCTGGCACAACTTCCTCCCACATCCCTCCCACATTTCCGGTTCACGCGCGTCAAAATATGCAATTTTGAGGCGCGATGGATTTGTGTTGGACACGCGTCGAGGTGCGAATGTGCACGCGTCAAATTAGGGGCATTTGGGGCGTTTTCGCTCGCATCTATCGCGTTCGGTGTGAACACACCGTAAGTTTTGGCTAGACAACTGGGTCAGACCACCTCCACCTCTTGAGGAGTGTCCCCAGTCTGTAGTGGTTATTATTTATAATAAGTGGTCCAAGGTGAACCAGGAACTGTGTCATGGGTAGCCAGTGTTCACCAATGGGTTCACCAATGTACATGGGGAGGGAAAGCTGGCCCATGTGGATGATCCAATAAACAAGCTGCCAAGAAAATGCATGCTGGTTCTGATAGCAAGGCTTGTTGTATATGGGTCTGCAGTCAGGGTACCCGTGTTAATCCCTATCCACTTCTTAAAGCGCCACCAATGGGCATGTGAATGGTACAGCGTGTGGCCAGGCCGAGAGAGTGAACCCAAACGCAGATACAGTTGGAGGCAGTGATTTAAATATGACAACAATGCTTTATTTACATACAATGATTTAATGCTTAGAATACCAAAGATGAGCTGTGAGCTATGGTGGATATCAGACTCTAGGAGTGGTGGACATGAACCGGGAGCTAAAGGGGAATCTGGGGTGCAGGTTGTGGTTCGGGTGGTGCTCAAAGTCACTGCAAAAGAGGGGAGAGAGATGTTGGGGAAGTGTCAGTGGTTTGTCACGTAAGTGAGTTCTGTTAACTTCTGTGTTTCACAGAACCAAAAGACTGGTACAAAAACTGGACTCGAGTGCAGGAACCCAGAGCAGAGACAGTGGAACATTTTACAATGTTCATTTGTGAAACTCAAAACTTCAAAGTGTGATAAGAATAAAGGCAACAGGCCTGGGGCGGTCTGCTTGCCTCCACCCCGGGGGGAAAGGGTCACATCTCTTGGGTCTGGGTGCCGTTTCCCCCTCTGGGGGCGAGGGTACCTGGACCCGGGGTATAGAGTATGTTTGGGGAGTGCGATTGTGTGTACATGTGCATATATGTCTATTCCTACGTTGGATGAGTGCTGAGTGTTTGTATATGTGTGCATGAGGGTGGGAATGCATGTTTGTGTCTGTGTGTGCCTGTTTGTCTGTGTTTATATGTCAGGTCAGGTCTTAGACTCCACCTCCCTGGGAACTCCCAGGCCCTCCAAAGTGTGGAGGCCTATCTCCCCTCACCACACTCCCTGCCGGTAACTGATGCACTCAGGGGTCGGTGCATTGGTGGTTCTTGGTGTCCGGGGCTGGGCGCTCAGGTATACACCAGCTCACTCCCGGTGGCTACTTGGCGGGGCCTGGTGCCTGTCGCTCGGTCAGGCCTCTTCCGGGGCAAAGGAGGCCCTCGAACCTCCGGCCTCGGGGCCTGCAGCTCGGTTCACTCTGGCACAGCTGGCTGCCGGCAGAGCCGGCGGGCGCGCCAGTGCAGCCCCCTCTGGCTTCTGCTCCGTGGCTACTGGGTGACCCCTCGTCTGGGGATCTCCTCAGCCCTTCCCAGGAGGGTGGCACGGATGCCCCTCCGGTGGTACTCCTTGGGCTCTCGCACTCTGGGGTCCCTGGATGTCTGGAGCCTGGATCTCCTCCATGCCTGCTTCATGCCCTGGGGGACGGGGCTATGGCCCTCCACACCCTCTAGCAGACCGTTACATGGGGAAACCTTCTGTATACAAGCGCGCTGATCCACACGGGTGTGCACATGGGTGTTCACTGTTCGTAGACATAAACTACACCTTTCTTAGCTGCTACTTCAAAGCACATTGTGCGCTGTCTGTGCTGCACAACAACATTCAATATTTAGTATTTATTGCTGTTTACACTTAGCTAGATTAACATGATGGTGTTGTGTTTAGTATGTTGCTTTGTTTTTTTTTTTTGCTTGTTTTCTATTCTTTTTCTCTCAACAGGTGATCCAGGAGATTTTTTTTTTTCTTTGTCTTTGTAAGTGCCCTTTCTCACTGTCCCTCTTCCCTTCTGTTTTTCTTTTCCTTCCTCTCTTTCTTTCTCCCTTTCCTATCCCCCAATCATGTCTGTCTCATCTGTAACTACTGAAAATAAAATAAATAATAACAACAAAAGTTGATCAAATGGACCAATACGGCAATGCCATGATGATCCATTTGGCAAAATAAATCCATTTGGTATCCTTGTTGGTCTTCAGACAACAATTCTGACGGCTAAAGAACCAAATGGGCCAGACAAAAAAAAAAAAAAAGAAAGAAAAAAAAAAAAAGAATAAAGGCAACAAAACACAGAACTTGACCTGGTGAGGCCTAGTTAACGTGGCTCGGTGGACGTGGATTGAGGGGGGAACGTGGCAGTTAAGCAGTCACATTGAGGAGAGACGACATCTGAGTTAGGGAGGTAGTAGAGAGGAGCTCTGTAGATGGTGAGTATACTGTATAACTTTTCTTACTTGCAGGTGGAGGCAGTAAGCCATGGGGATGGTTGACGTGAATCCGGAGTGAGCTGAACGGTGTAGAATGGCTAACCTGAGATCTGGAGGTTCCTGATGGAGCATCCTCCAGCTTCACTGTTTGTTATGCTAACATAGCTGTGTAGCTAGCAATGACATAGCACATCATTATATACCAGCTAGTCCAACTTCAGTAACCCTACAAACGTCACTGCTGTTTAGTTTTCTGTCTTCATTTATGTTGGAAGTGATAGCAGAGCTGTACGTTTTAATTTTTTCAGAAATCTCTCAGTCAGAACATGGTATATCATGTTTAGGGGGAAACTAGCGAGCTAACTTCCTGTTAACTTCTACCTCTGTTAAATTTAATAAATTCTATTTTCATTGATGCCTGGATGTTAAACTTAATTGTTACACCTCGTAAAGCAGCAATGCTGATCATTTTATCATAGATGAAAGAATTCAGACAGTTTTTACCTCTTAGTGTTTGTTTCACTTTGGGACCTGAAGTGGATGGAGTTTTGGACCCAGATTACACCACGAGGCTCCTGGCTACGGTAGCTGTAATGCTCCGACAAACCATCAAGCAGTGCGGCTTCGTAGCTTACCAAAGTCGTACTAAAACATTTTTTGACAGAGTTTTGAGCGAAGAAACATAACAGTGAAGAAAAAAACACTGTGAATCATTGAAAGCCCCCAGCAACCTATAGGGCTATAGCAGCATAAGTAGGGGAGGGTTCAAGCTCACCCAATCCAGCCTTATCTACAAGCTTTATCAAAAGGAAAGTTTTAAGACTAATCTGTCTAAGCCTAAATATTTGAATAATATGCACATTAGTCTTCACAGTGTTACTGGAGGCCAAGGTAATACATTGCAGATTAACCCTTTATTGACCATGGGCCCACCGGCGGGCCCATTTTACAGGTAAATTTGAAGGGCCGGTCAATAAAGGGTTAACCTCAGTTGTATATGAATTTAGAAGCAGGAAATTAGAGATTATCTAGGCCTGTATATTGTTAAGACATTCCTGCAGTTTAAGTAGTTGGTGTGTGTCTATATAGTCTCAAACACTGCACAGAGGTCTCTTCAAACAAAGCATTCTTCTGTAGAAGATCAGTTAGCTTTTTTTACAAATACTCTTTGAAATAAAAGGAAAGGTGGGGCTTGGTCTATAATTAACTTAAACCAGATAGCTGGTTTAAGTCATTGCTTTTAACCCTTGTGCGCCCTGGACCAAAAAAAAAAAAAAAAGGGAGGGGGGGGGGGTCACACAGACCCCGGCAGCGCAGACCCAGGTCTCGTCGCGAAACAGGGCCCCGGCTCGGGGTGGGGGCGGATGGGGGTCAGGTGGACCCCCTGCTATAGCGGGTCTCGTCACAGCGTCGGACAAAGGCACCTAATCGGCTGTAACCCTCCATCGATCGGGTAAGTTACGATGGCAAACCTTGGGGTCTGGAGGGACCCCCAAGCGCCAAGGCAACAACTCTCAACTTCACATCATCATCTTCATCATCATCATCATCGTCTCCTTCTCGAGAGTGTTCACGTAAACCGGCCTCAGTGAGGACCTCGGACTCTCCCTGCCTGCTAGTCCTCCTACCTCCTTCCTCTTGGTTCTCCTGCTCCTCGCAGGGTAGGGCTTAGCCTTACGGGCCCCGGGTTACGCGTAAACCGGCCTAAGTGAGGACCTCGGACGCCTCCTGCATCCCAGTCCTCCTACCTCCTGCTCCTCGGTTCTCCTGCTCCTCGCAGGGTAGGGCTTAGCCTTACGGGCCCCGGGTTACACGTAAACCGGCCTAAGTGAGGACCTCGGACCTTCCATGCCTGCTGGTCCTCCTTCCTCCTTCTGCTCCATTCTCCTGCTCCTCGAAGGCGAGCACCTTGCCGGATGGGCCCCGGTTTACGCATAAACCGGCCTAAGTGAGGACTGGGGTAGCTCTCTACTCCGTGGGTACTCTGTGACCACTTAGTAATGGCGATGGGGTATTTCGCAACCCCAATGCACGTTCGTAAGTTACGATGGGAAACACTGGGGTCTGGAAGGACCCCCAAGCGCCACGGCAACAACTCTCAACTTCATATCATCATCTTCATCATCATCATCATCATCGTCGTCTCCTTCTCGGCAGTGTTCGCGTAAACCAGCCTAAGTGGGGACCTCGGACTCTCCCTGCCTGCTAGTCCTCCTACCTCCTTCTGCTCCGTTCTGCTGCTCCTCGAAGGCAAGCACCTTGTCGGATGGGCCCCGGGTTATGCGTAAACCGGCCTAAGTGAGGACCTCGGACTCTCCCTGCCTCCAAGTCCTCCTTCCTCCTTCTGTTCCGTTCTCCTGCTCCTCACAGGGGAGCGTTTAGCCGGATTGGCCTCGGGTTACGCGTAAACCGGCCTTCGAGAGGAGCAGGGATGTTCTCTACTCCACGATTACTATGGGGTCAAAGCGTACCCACGATGGGGTATTTCGCAACCCCAATACACATTCGTAAGTTACGATGGCAAACACTGGGGTCTGGAGGGACCCCGAACCGCCATTCGAAAGTTTCGATGGCAAACACTGGGGTCCGGAGGGACCCCGAACCGCCGGAGCAAACAACTCTCAACTTCAGATCATCATCATCATCATCATCATCATCATCATCAATGTCTCCTTCTCGGCAGTGTTCGCGTAAACCGGCCTAAGTGAGGACCTCGGACTCTCCCTGCCTCTCCATCCTGCGACCTCCTTCTGCTCCGTTCTCCTGCTCCTCGCAGGTGAGCGCTTTGCCGGATGGGCCTTGGGTTACGCGTAAATGGGCCTGAGTGAGGACCTCGGGCTCTCCGTTGCTCCTCGTCTGCCTTGCTCCTTCTCCATCGTTCTCCTGCGCCTCGCTAGTGAAAGAGCAGCTGTTTGGTCTGCCTATTACGAAATCCTTGCTCCTTCTTCTTCGTTCTCATGCACTTCGCTAGTGAAAGAGAAGCTGTTTGGCCTTCCTATTACGCGAACACCGCCCTCCAGTTGGATCTCGGGCTCTCCGTTGCTCCTCGTCCTCCTCGCTCCCTCTACATCGTTCTCAAGCACCTCGCTAGTAAAAGAGAAGCTGTTTGGCCTTCCTATTACGCGAACACCGCCCTCCAGTTGGATCTCGGGCTCTCCGTTGCTCCTCGTCCTCCTCGCTCCCTCTACATCGTTCTCAAGCGCCTCGCTAGTAAAAGAGAAGCTGTTTGGCCTGCCCATTACGCGAACACCGCCCTCCGTTTATGCTCCTCGCTAGCGTACGCTTATGTCTGCGGAGGGCCGGTTTCTTGAACACCGCCATCGGTGAGGACCTCTGGATCTCCTTTGCTCCTCGTCCTCCCTGCTCCCTCTCCTTTGTTCTCATGCGCCTCGCTAGTGAAAGAGAAGCTGTTTGGCCTGCCTATTACGCGAACACTGCCCTCCAGTTGGACCTCGGGCTCTCCATGCCTCCTCGTCCTCCTCGCTCCCTCTACATCGTTCCCCTGCGCCTCGCTAGTGAAAGAGCAGCTGTTTGGCCTGCCTATTACGCAAACACCGCCCTCCATTTGGACCTCGGGCTCTCCGTGCCTCCGTGTCCTCCTTGCTTTCTTTCCATCATTCTCAAGTGCCTCGCTAGTAAAAGTGCAGCTGTTTGGCCTGCCCATTACGCGAACACCGCCCTCCGTTTATGCTCCTCGCTAGCGTACGCTTATGTCTGCGGAGGGCCGGTTTCGCGAACACCCCCTTCGGTGAGGACCTCGGGATCTCCGTTGCTCCTCGTCCTCCTTGCTCCCTCTACATCGTTCTCAAGTGCCTCGCTAGTGAAAGCGAAGCTGTTTTGCCTGCCTATTACGTGAACACCGCCCTCCAGTTGGACCTCGGGCTCTCCGTGTCTCCTCCTCCTCCTTGCTCCCTCTCATTGTTCTCAAGTGCCTCGCTAGTGAAAGAGCAGCCGTTTGGCCTACCCATTACGTGAACATGGCCCTCCATTTATGCTCCTCGCGAGCGTACGCTTAGGCCTGCGGATGGCCGGTTTCGCGAACACCGCCCTCTAGTTGGACCTCAGGCTCTCCGTTTCTCCTCGTACTCCTTACTCCCTCTACACCTTTCTCAAGCGCCTCGCTAGTGAAAGAGCAGATCTGTGGCCTGCCTACTACGCGAACACCGCCCTCCGTTTGGACTTCAGACACTCCTTGCCTCCTCCTCATCCTTGCTCCCTCTACATCGTTCTCAAGTGCCTCGGTAGCGTACGCTTAGGTCTGCGGAGGGCGGGTTACGCGAACACCACCATTTTTGAGGAACCCAGTACCTCCTACACACACACACACACACACACACACACACACAGACACACACACACACACGAGGCAGTGAGGAGGAGAAGGAGGTTGTTGCTACGCCTGCGTCGCGAAACCAGGGCTCATTGTGTGCGCGCCCGGAGTAGCTACGGGGAAACACGTGGGACAACCGACCAGTTTGGGGTCATGGTTTATTCAACGCGTATTTTCAGTGTGGTTTAACTTGGTAATCTGATCTGAAAGACTTTCCCTGAATGTGCCTTAATTTCACCTCTTTTTCCTTTCTCCTTTTCTTAGCTTACTGAAAATGTTGGCGACCAAAGGCCGGATTCAGGGACGTGTGCTGCTTGTGCTACTCGCGTTACGTGGGCAAACTGCTCGCTGTCATCATCGATACAAAGGTAAAGTGCAATCCCAGGGTTGTGTGCTGCTTGTGGTACTCGCTTTATGTAGACAAACTGCTTGCTGTCAACATCGATGCAAAGATAACAAAAGAATAGCCTAGTGTAACGTAGTGTTTCATGTTTTGTTTTGTTTTTTTCTAGAATGATTCAAATGTAACCATCGTTTCCCCAACCCCGCAGGCTCTGCGACCCGTGAAGAACTGAGACTCCTTCTGGTCGGTAAAACAGGCTCGAGAAATAATGCGTCCGGAAACACCATCCTGGGGGATGCGTACGCTTTCAAAGAGGACGTTTCGCCCGAGTCTCTCACCGACAGCTGTCTCAGAAAAGAGGCAGAGGGCGACAAACTGGTGGGAGAGGATGTGATGAAAATCGGCCAGCTGCGGCTGGTCACAGAGTGTTACAAAGGAGATTACTGAGATTCGTTTGTAACAAAAGGCTGATTCTTTCAATGCACGCATCCTACGGTGAGATTTATATCATGTATTCACAGCCACCAGAGGCGCTGTACAGCACCGAGTGCCTGAAACACAGACAGTTTGTTGATATTTTTTTAATGTAAACCTTCTTTTTTTTTCATGTAAACCTGTTCTTGACATATCTACTGAGATTCGTTTGTCTTGAAAGGCTGATTCAACCCCGTTGTTGACTTTTATTTTGCCTTCCAGATTGCCTCAGTTGTATCGTGAGTGTAATTTCAAATAAAATAAAATAAAACTCAGAAGCATCTGTGTGTTGTATTCTTCTTCTTCTTCTTCTTCTTCTTCTTCTTCTCATCATTATTATTATTATTATTATTATTATTATTATTATTATTATCATTATTATTGTTATTATTGTGATTATGCTTCATTTTCATGTACTGGGGTATCAATGACCCCCATGGTGCCACAGCAGCTTCTGTGTGTGGTCCCCAAGTGCTACGTTTTCTTTCCCGATCCCCTGACGAACCCATTAGAATCGCTCTGGGGCACTCTTCGACCCCAAATGATCATTCTGGTTTTTTTTAACATTTTCATTCACCGGTCTCTACTGAGGTTGGGGTACTCTGGGACCCCCGGGGTCTGGGGCTGCCCCGAAGGGAAGCATGAGGGTTAACATTTTCATTCACCGGTCTCTACTGAGGGTGGGGTACTCTGAGACCCCCGGGGTCTGGGGCTGCCCCGAAGGGGAGCATGAGGGTTAACAGCGGCCTCCCATGGACGAACGCCATAGAGCCTGCCCGAAACTAGGAGAAAAATTGAAACGGGAGTGGCATCCGGGGAGGGAAACGTGGGTGTACGGGGCGCGGGAGCCAACCCTGATGCACGGCCTGTGAAATACGACCCAGTGGAGAAGGCGACGTGAGAGGATAGTGCTTGTATTACGCGAAACTCCCTGGCTTGTGGAGGACAGATGTGTGATAAGCATGAACACAGGCTCATGAACACAGGCTCATGAACACAAGCTCATGAACACAGGCGCAGGTCTCATGGAGAGGGTCTGAAATTGAGTCTCATGCGCTGAATAAAAAAAAAAAAAAACAAATTAGGCAAGGTGAAATTGTAGGCCGGGAGTGATATTGGGTTGGTTCTGTTTTTTTTGGGGGGGGTTGTGCAAAACACACACGGAACAGAGTGTGGTGGAGGCTGGGACACGGACAGAGCACAGCTTTCGCGTAGCTTGCGTGTCGCTTCACCGTATTGACTGTTACCACACGCGGGAGCCAACCCTGATGCGCGGCCTGTGAAATACGACCCAGTGGAGAAGGCGACGTGAGAGGATAGCGCTTGTATTACGCGAAACTCCCTGGCTTGTGGAGGACAGATGTGTGATAAGCATGAACACAGGCTCATGAACACAGGCTCATGAACACAAGCTCATGAACACAGGCGCAGGTCTCATGGAGAGGGTCTGAAATTGAGTCTCATGCGCTGAATAAAAAAAAAAATAACAAAAACGAATTAAGCAAGGTGAAATTGTATGCAATCTTTATATATGCAGGGCAGTGAAATATCACAAAGTACAATGCTGACTAGTACAACAAGTAACATTGGGCCGGGATTGATATTGGGTTGGTTTTTTTTTTTTGGGGGGGGGGGGGGGGGGGGTGTTGAGCAAAACACACACGGAACAGAGTGTGGTGGAGGCTGGGACACGGACAGAGCACAGCTTTCGCGTAGCTTGCGTGTCGCTTCACCGTATTGTCTGTTACCACACGCGGGAGCCAACCCTGATGCGCGGCCTGTGAAATACGACCCAGGGGTACTCTGGGACCCCCGGGGTCCGGAGCTGCCCCGAAGGGGAGCACGAGGGTTTTCCCGACCGAGAGTCCCGACCGAGAGAGTTTTCCCGACCGAGAGTCCCGACCGAGAAAGTTTTCCCGACCGAGAGTCCCGACCGAGAGACTTTTCCCGACCGAGAGACTTTTCCCGACCGAGAGTCCAAATGAGGAAGTTTTCAAACAGGCAGTGTGTTTCACAAACTCAGGCTGGTATTTTCAGATCAGCTGCCATTTTCATTGTTTCATTTTATCATGGGTATGTGAAATGTTGTGCCTTGGTTCATCTTACACAATGATGATTGCTAAGCCAGATATGAGTCCTGAACGCCACACAGGCATTTGTAGGAAATCATGGTCAACTTTTGTATCTGTATCGTTTTTAACATTGTAAAAGATGTAAAATGTAGATGAATGTGTTGAGAATAATAAAAAAAACGAAATCCAAAGTATAACTTTGACTTGACATTTATTTCTTTTGCATCACACAAAATCCATGCCATTTCACGTACATTACACAGAATCTATGAGAATGGGAAAGTTTTCCCGACCGAGAAAGTTTTCCCGACCGAGAGTCCCGACCGGGAAAGTTTTCCCGACCGAGAGTCCCGACCGAGAGAGTTTTCCCGACCGAGAGTCCAAATGAGGAAGTTTTCAAACAGGCAGTGTGTTTCACAAACTCAGGCTGGTATTTTCAGATCAGCTGCCATTTTCATTGTTTCATTTTATCATGGGTATGTGAAATGTTGTGCCGTGGTTCATCTTACACAATGATGATTGCTAAGCCAGATATGAGTCCTGAACGCCACACAGGCATTTGTAGGAAATCATGGTCAACTTTTGTATCTGTATCGTTTTTAACATTGTAAAAGATGTAAAATGTAGATGAATGTGTTGAGAATAATAAAAAAAAACGAAATCCAAAGTATAACTTTGACTTGACATTTATTTCTTTTGCATCACACAAAATCCATGCCATTTCACGTACATTACACAGAATCCATGAAAATGGGAAAGTTTTCCCGACCGAGAAAGTTTTCCCAACCGAGAGTCCCGACTGAGAGAGTTTTCCCGACCGAGAGTCCCGACCGAGAGTCCCGACCGAGAGACTTTTCCCGACCGAGAGTCCCGACCGAGAAAGTTTTCCCGACCGAGAGTCAAAATGAGGAAGTTTTCAAACAGGCAGTGTGTTTCACAAACTCAGGCTGGTATTTTCAGATCAGATGTCATTTTCATTGTTTCATTTTATCATGGGTATGTGAAGTGCCGTGGTTCATCTTACACAATGATGATTGCTAAGCCAGATATGAGTCCTGAACGCCACACAGGCATTTGTAGGAAATCATGGTCAACTTTTGTAACTGTATCGTTTTTAACATTGTAAAAGATGTAAAATGTAGATGAATGTGTTGAGAATAATTAAAAAAACGAAATCCAAAGTATAACTTTGACCTGACATTTATTTCTTTTGCATCACACAAAATCCATGCCATTTCACGTACATTACACAGAATCCATGAAAATGGGAAAGTTTTCCCTACCGAGAAAGTTTTCCCGACTGAGAGTCCCGACCGGGAAAGTTTTCCCGACCGAGAGTCCCGACCGAGAGAGTTTTCCCGACCGAGAGAGTTTTCCCGACCGAGAGAGTTTTCCCGACCGAGAGTCCCGACCGAGAGAGTTTTCCCGACCGAGAGTCCCGACCGAGAAAGTTTTCCCGACCGAGAGTCCCGACCGAGAAATTTTTCCCGACCGAGAGTCCAAATGAGAAAGTTTTCAAACAGGCAGTGTGTTTCATAGACTCAGGCTGGTATTTTCAGACCAGCTGTCATTTTCATTGTTTCATTTTATCATGGGTATGTGAAATGTTGTGCCGTGGTTCATCTTGCACAATGATGAAACGCCACACAGGCCTACAAACGCCACACAAGCATTTGTAGGAAATCATGGTCAACTTGTGTATGTGTATCGTTTTTAACATTGTAAAAGATGTAAAATGTAGGTGATTGTGTTGAGAATAATAAAAAACGAAATCCAAAGTATTGCTTTCCCATGACATTTATTTCTTTTGCATCACACAAAATCCATGCCATTTCACGTACATTACACAGAATCCATCAAAACGGCAAACCTTTCTTTACACCAAAACTTTCCCGACCGAGGGAGTTTTCCCGACTGAGAGAGTTTTCCCGACCGAGAGTCCCGACCGAGAAAGTACATTTGGTGTACACATTTTAAATTTTGAGCTCGATGCACCAACTCAGTGGAGGTCTCTTCGAGCAAAGTATACTGATAGTTTGACCTTAACAGAGAGGGCAAGCTGTAGGCAAGAGCAAAACCAAGCGGAAGAAGAAATTGAAGCGATGCCCGAGCCTGTTGCAGACTCTGAAGAAGAGTCTTTAGCCACAGCAATAACTGCGTCTTTCAATAAACCTCAACCGGAGCCTCAGCCAGAGCCTTCAACTTCAACTTCCTCCGCGCTAGCCACTGTGGGGTCACATGGGACATGTGCTGACTTGTGTGTGTTGTTGTGAACTTAGACAGATGTACATGTTAAGCTGCGGACATGTTTCCTTTGAGGCATGCATCAAGGAGAACGTGAGGGTAACTGGGAAACGAATGTGTTTTATGTGTAAGGTAGAATGCGCACTTTATCGACCGGTGCACACCAGCTGCGTTTCAGATGTTACCTGCGTTGACTGTAACCAGCGCAGAGTGTACATGATGCTATGCGGTCACGCGACCTGCGCGTGTGTGAACAAAGCTTGTTCAGAATGTAACACCAAACATACCGTGAGAAGTTTCTGTGAATGGATTGACAAACTAACAGCTTATCTGTGTGTATGATACATAAAAAACCTACTACAAGTATAGTAAATGTGTTGCCATTACAAGTATTGCCATTATGAGTTTGGCTACTGCATCCAACATATTTTTGTATAATAAAGAACCACAAGTATTTCTACTACAAGTGTTATATTTGTGTATAATAAAAACTATTCTAAAATGGTGAATGTCAGTTACAGTCTGTATAACATTCATTTATTGTACTGTGTAACAACATACATATTCAAATGTGATGGGCACAATCATTAACCACACAGTCTCTGTGTCTGCAAAGGCATCGGTTTATTGCAGTGTTTAAGAACATACAGATAAAATTGTACACAGTTAAGAAGAGCATAAACTAAACGCAAAGGGTATGTGATGGGCACAATCATTAACCACACAGTCTCTGTGTCTGCAAAGGCATCTGTTTATTGCAGCGTCTAACAACATACAGATACAATTGTGTGCAGTTGAGAAGAGCGTATTTTTTTTTAAAAAAAAGCAAAGCATACAGCTGTACACAAAAGAAAACAATACTTTGATCATAATGTAAAAGCAAACCGTACCGCTGTACACAAAAGACATCCAAGTGAACAACACTTTACATTTCCCAAAGTGACACTCGTGTACATGAGCTAGTTTTTTGGCGTGAGGCACTTGCTTTTCTTAAGAAGCTGGAGATCTGCGCAGCAGGGCATACTTGCGGTTGAAAAAACCTCGGTTGAACTAAGAGATCGAGTGGAGATGCTCTGCCTGGTGGTTAGTCGATCAAGATCGCAACGAAGCGATAACTTCCTTACGTGTCAAGTACAGTTGGTTCACAAGGATTTGCATTCGACTTCTTGTTGTTGATCAGAGGCAAGGGAACCACATTGAAATACGCAATCGGTGCAGACGACACGTACACACGATACATCCTATTGTCTACCGCGCAGTCGCCTCACCAGCTTACGTTCCCAGACATGCAATCGCTCGTACGTTATTGTATGAAGGATGTGAGCAAGCTTTCAGATGGCAAAGAAGACTACGACATGATCAGAGAACTGCAATGTCACCAGACTCAAAGCGCCGATCAGATCAAGTTCTGTGATAAGCTCGAAGGCTTAAAACTGAGATCAGATCCGCATTGCGAGGTAATAGACCGGCGTACAGACCTCAGAGGGCCACCTGTCGTTCACAGGAATCTAAAACCTAGAATGCGTAATACAGACACAGTGTTCCCGAGGCTGGCGTCGGACAATCCGCCTGTTGTTCACAGAAGCGGGGCTGTACAACCTACGGATTTCAGAGCACCACCTGTTGACAAGGATCTAAATCCCAGGACGTGCAATAAAGACAGTGTTCCCGAGGTCGGCGTCAGACAATCCACCTGTCGTTCACAGAAACTTGAAGCCGAATAATGACAGTCCCACACTCTTCGCCGAAGCGACACCCCGGCCTCTGCCTGTTAGAAACACCAGCTCATCTGGAAAGGACCCTGTCGGATTCGGGGAGGGTTACACTTTGCTGGCAGCTTATTATAACTACGGGAAAAACGTGGAACAACAGTCCGAAGTGAACCAAGATCCAGTCAAACGCAACCGCCATGAAGACGGAGCACCTGTAGGATCCGGAATCCATCAGATACGTTACTGGACCCCTAAAGCTAAGGGTAGCATTAACGATCGTGAGCCCTACGAGTAAGAACACAGCTGTGACACGGACTCTTGATTCTCCCGCACCCATTGTATTAGTGTTTGTGAAGACACGTGAAGATAGAAGTGAAATGTTACACTTTTGTCTGTATGATATTGAACGACACAGTGCTGGCAAAGTATTACATTTCTTTATTTAGGTAAAGTTCACAAGTCAAGGTACATCACCAATACATGCAGGCTAGTTCGCTAACCAACAAGCTATGGGTTACCATTATTCCCAATATAGGTCGAGAATGTCCGAATGAGCTTAAAGTGGCGACAACGGGTCACCTTGAGGCGTCGTGCTATAAGACGTCGGGTTACACGACTAGGCCACGGTGCAAAGAATCCACGTCGCTAATATGTTGTATTTAGCATACTCAGTCAAAGCGAAGCCTCTGTTGATCACATCGACCAGCCAGTATGCATCCAACAGGTCTCATCACCCCAGTGATCCTGGTCTATGTGACATCGTGTGGAGCTACTTCAGAAGAAGGCCCATTCTGGATAGCTCTGTACAACTGTAACTAACGACTACATGTACATATTGAATGTGCACCAAATTTCAAGTAATAAGAGTGGATGAATTACTCAAATGTGATGCGGCTTATCGTAGGTGTGCTAATTGTGAAGTGCAACTTATTTCAAATAAACACCTTGTGTATACATGACAAATGAGCGTCAATGTGTTTCCTTACACATGCAGCCACAGATTATATAGCTGAAATTCATCTAAAAGGTGAGTGTTTCCAAGTGTCCAATGTGATGCACAACACCGCACACGAACATGAAATGTGAACACTTTTATTCAAGCAAGGTAGTTACAAGTATGCCACAACAGTTTATTTTTATTGCAATCAAGCGCACCCGATATAATCATAGGTCGGTCAGGAGAATCATACGGCGGTCGGAAGACCGAGCGCGGTGTCGATATTGAACTGTACAAAATATTGGCCTGCACGAAACTAGGAGAAAAATTTAAATGGGCGTGGTATCCACGGAGGGAAATGATGATGCACGGGGGGGCATACCATTAGGGACATGCGCAACAGGGGAGTGCGTTTTTAAAACGCCCCCCTGTGGCTGAATTTTTTTTTACAATATCAACAAACTGTCCGTGTTTCAGGCGCTCGATCCCTTAACCCTTGTGCGCCCTGGACCAAAAAAAAAAAAAAAAGGGAGGGGGGGGGGGTCACACAGACCCCGGCAGCGCAGACCCAGGTCTCGTCGCGAAACAGGGCCCCGGCTCGGGGTGGGGGCGGATGGGGGTCAGGTGGACCCCCTGCTATAGCGGGTCTCGTCACAGCGTCGGACAAAGGCACCTAATCGGCTGTAACCCTCCATCGATCGGGTAAGTTACGATGGCAAACCTTGGGGTCTGGAGGGACCCCCAAGCGCCAAGGCAACAACTCTCAACTTCACATCATCATCTTCATCATCATCATCATCGTCTCCTTCTCGAGAGTGTTCACGTAAACCGGCCTCAGTGAGGACCTCGGACTCTCCCTGCCTGCTAGTCCTCCTACCTCCTTCCTCTTGGTTCTCCTGCTCCTCGCAGGGTAGGGCTTAGCCTTACGGGCCCCGGGTTACGCGTAAACCGGCCTAAGTGAGGACCTCGGACGCCTCCTGCATCCCAGTCCTCCTACCTCCTGCTCCTCGGTTCTCCTGCTCCTCGCAGGGTAGGGCTTAGCCTTACGGGCCCCGGGTTACACGTAAACCGGCCTAAGTGAGGACCTCGGACCTTCCATGCCTGCTGGTCCTCCTTCCTCCTTCTGCTCCATTCTCCTGCTCCTCGAAGGCGAGCACCTTGCCGGATGGGCCCCGGTTTACGCATAAACCGGCCTAAGTGAGGACTGGGGTAGCTCTCTACTCCGTGGGTACTCTGTGACCACTTAGTAATGGCGATGGGGTATTTCGCAACCCCAATGCACGTTCGTAAGTTACGATGGGAAACACTGGGGTCTGGAAGGACCCACAAGCGCCACGGCAACAACTCTCAACTTCATATCATCATCTTCATCATCATCATCATCATCGTCGTCTCCTTCTCGGCAGTGTTCGCGTAAACCAGCCTAAGTGGGGACCTCGGACTCTCCCTGCCTGCTAGTCCTCCTACCTCCTTCTGCTCCGTTCTGCTGCTCCTCGAAGGCAAGCACCTTGTCGGATGGGCCCCGGGTTATGCGTAAACCGGCCTAAGTGAGGACCTCGGACTCTCCCTGCCTCCAAGTCCTCCTTCCTCCTTCTGTTCCGTTCTCCTGCTCCTCACAGGGGAGCGTTTAGCCGGATTGGCCTCGGGTTACGCGTAAACCGGCCTTCGAGAGGAGCAGGGATGTTCTCTACTCCACGATTACTATGGGGTCAAAGCGTACCCACGATGGGGTATTTCGCAACCCCAATACACATTCGTAAGTTACGATGGCAAACACTGGGGTCTGGAGGGACCCCGAACCGCCATTCGAAAGTTTCGATGGCAAACACTGGGGTCCGGAGGGACCCCGAACCGCCGGAGCAAACAACTCTCAACTTCAGATCATCATCATCATCATCATCATCATCATCAATGTCTCCTTCTCGGCAGTGTTCGCGTAAACCGGCCTAAGTGAGGACCTCGGACTCTCCCTGCCTCTCCATCCTGCGACCTCCTTCTGCTCCGTTCTCCTGCTCCTCGCAGGTGAGCGCTTTGCCGGATGGGCCTTGGGTTACGCGTAAATGGGCCTGAGTGAGGACCTCGGGCTCTCCGTTGCTCCTCGTCTGCCTTGCTCCTTCTCCATCGTTCTCCTGCGCCTCGCTAGTGAAAGAGCAGCTGTTTGGTCTGCCTATTACGAAATCCTTGCTCCTTCTTCTTCGTTCTCATGCACTTCGCTAGTGAAAGAGAAGCTGTTTGGCCTTCCTATTACGCGAACACCGCCCTCCAGTTGGATCTCGGGCTCTCCGTTGCTCCTCGTCCTCCTCGCTCCCTCTACATCGTTCTCAAGCACCTCGCTAGTAAAAGAGAAGCTGTTTGGCCTTCCTATTACGCGAACACCGCCCTCCAGTTGGATCTCGGGCTCTCCGTTGCTCCTCGTCCTCCTCGCTCCCTCTACATCGTTCTCAAGCGCCTCGCTAGTAAAAGAGAAGCTGTTTGGCCTGCCCATTACGCGAACACCGCCCTCCGTTTATGCTCCTCGCTAGCGTACGCTTATGTCTGCGGAGGGCCGGTTTCTTGAACACCGCCATCGGTGAGGACCTCTGGATCTCCTTTGCTCCTCGTCCTCCCTGCTCCCTCTCCTTTGTTCTCATGCGCCTCGCTAGTGAAAGAGAAGCTGTTTGGCCTGCCTATTACGCGAACACTGCCCTCCAGTTGGACCTCGGGCTCTCCATGCCTCCTCGTCCTCCTCGCTCCCTCTACATCGTTCCCCTGCGCCTCGCTAGTGAAAGAGCAGCTGTTTGGCCTGCCTATTACGCAAACACCGCCCTCCATTTGGACCTCGGGCTCTCCGTGCCTCCGTGTCCTCCTTGCTTTCTTTCCATCATTCTCAAGTGCCTCGCTAGTAAAAGTGCAGCTGTTTGGCCTGCCCATTACGCGAACACCGCCCTCCGTTTATGCTCCTCGCTAGCGTACGCTTATGTCTGCGGAGGGCCGGTTTCGCGAACACCCCCTTCGGTGAGGACCTCGGGATCTCCGTTGCTCCTCGTCCTCCTTGCTCCCTCTACATCGTTCTCAAGTGCCTCGCTAGTGAAAGCGAAGCTGTTTTGCCTGCCTATTACGTGAACACCGCCCTCCAGTTGGACCTCGGGCTCTCCGTGTCTCCTCCTCCTCCTTGCTCCCTCTCATTGTTCTCAAGTGCCTCGCTAGTGAAAGAGCAGCCGTTTGGCCTACCCATTACGTGAACATGGCCCTCCATTTATGCTCCTCGCGAGCGTACGCTTAGGCCTGCGGATGGCCGGTTTCGCGAACACCGCCCTCTAGTTGGACCTCAGGCTCTCCGTTTCTCCTCGTACTCCTTACTCCCTCTACACCTTTCTCAAGCGCCTCGCTAGTGAAAGAGCAGATCTGTGGCCTGCCTACTACGCGAACACCGCCCTCCGTTTGGACTTCAGACACTCCTTGCCTCCTCCTCATCCTTGCTCCCTCTACATCGTTCTCAAGTGCCTCGGTAGCGTACGCTTAGGTCTGCGGAGGGCGGGTTACGCGAACACCACCATTTTTGAGGAACCCAGTACCTCCTACACACACACACACACACACACACACACACACACACAGACACACACACACACACGAGGCAGTGAGGAGGAGAAGGAGGTTGTTGCTACGCCTGCGTCGCGAAACCAGGGCTCATTGTGTGCGCGCCCGGAGTAGCTACGGGGAAACACGTGGGACAACCGACCAGTTTGGGGTCATGGTTTATTCAACGCGTATTTTCAGTGTGGTTTAACTTGGTAATCTGATCTGAAAGACTTTCCCTGAATGTGCCTTAATTTCACCTCTTTTTCCTTTCTCCTTTTCTTAGCTTACTGAAAATGTTGGCGACCAAAGGCCGGATTCAGGGACGTGTGCTGCTTGTGCTACTCGCGTTACGTGGGCAAACTGCTCGCTGTCATCATCGATACAAAGGTAAAGTGCAATCCCAGGGTTGTGTGCTGCTTGTGGTACTCGCTTTATGTAGACAAACTGCTTGCTGTCAACATCGATGCAAAGATAACAAAAGAATAGCCTAGTGTAACGTAGTGTTTCATGTTTTGTTTTGTTTTTTTCTAGAATGATTCAAATGTAACCATCGTTTCCCCAACCCCGCAGGCTCTGCGACCCGTGAAGAACTGAGACTCCTTCTGGTCGGTAAAACAGGCTCGAGAAATAATGCGTCCGGAAACACCATCCTGGGGGATGCGTACGCTTTCAAAGAGGACGTTTCGCCCGAGTCTCTCACCGACAGCTGTCTCAGAAAAGAGGCAGAGGGCGACAAACTGGTGGGAGAGGATGTGATGAAAATCGGCCAGCTGCGGCTGGTCACAGAGTGTTACAAAGGAGATTACTGAGATTCGTTTGTAACAAAAGGCTGATTCTTTCAATGCACGCATCCTACGGTGAGATTTATATCATGTATTCACAGCCACCAGAGGCGCTGTACAGCACCGAGTGCCTGAAACACAGACAGTTTGTTGATATTTTTTTAATGTAAACCTTCTTTTTTTTTCATGTAAACCTGTTCTTGACATATCTACTGAGATTCGTTTGTCTTGAAAGGCTGATTCAACCCCGTTGTTGACTTTTATTTTGCCTTCCAGATTGCCTCAGTTGTATCGTGAGTGTAATTTCAAATAAAATAAAATAAAACTCAGAAGCATCTGTGTGTTGTATTCTTCTTCTTCTTCTTCTTCTTCTTCTCATTATTATTATTATTATTATTATTATTATTATTATTATTATTATTATTATTATTGTGATTATGCTTCATTTTCATGTACTGGGGTATCAATGACCCCCATGGTGCCACAGCAGCTTCTGTGCGTGGTCCCCAAGTGCTACGTTTTCTTTCCCGATCCCCTGACGAACCCATTAGAATCGCTCTGGGGCACTCTTCGACCCCAAATGATCATTCTGGTTTTTTTTAACATTTTCATTCACCGGTCTCTACTGAGGTTGGGGTACTCTGGGACCCCCGGGGTCTGGGGCTGCCCCGAAGGGAAGCATGAGGGTTAACATTTTCATTCACCGGTCTCTACTGAGGGTGGGGTACTCTGAGACCCCCGGGGTCTGGGGCTGCCCCGAAGGGGAGCATGAGGGTTAACAGCGGCCTCCCATGGACGAACGCCATAGAGCCTGCCCGAAACTAGGAGAAAAATTGAAACGGGAGTGGCATCCGGGGAGGGAAACGTGGGTGTACGGGGCGCGGGAGCCAACCCTGATGCACGGCCTGTGAAATACGACCCAGTGGAGAAGGCGACGTGAGAGGATAGTGCTTGTATTACGCGAAACTCCCTGGCTTGTGGAGGACAGATGTGTGATAAGCATGAACACAGGCTCATGAACACAGGCTCATGAACACAAGCTCATGAACACAAGCTCATGAACACAGGCGCAGGTCTCATGGAGAGGGTCTGAAATTGAGTCTCATGCGCTGAATAAAAAAAAAAATAACAAAAACAAATTAAGCAAGGTGAAATTGTATGCAATCTTTATATATGCAGGGCAGTGAAATATCACAAAGTACAATGCTGACTAGTACAACAAGTAACATTAGGCCGGGAGTGATAATGGGTTGTTTTTTTTTGGGGGGGGGGTGTTGTGCAAAACACACACGGAACAGAGTGTGGTGGAGGCTGGGCGACGGACAGAGCACAGCTTTCGCGTAGCTTGCGTGTCGCTTCACCGTATTGTCTGTTACCACACGCGGGAGCCAACCCTGATGCTCGGCCTGTGAAATGCGACCCAGGGGTACTCTGGGACCCCCGGGGTCCGGAGCTGCCCCGAAGGGGAGCACGAGGGTTTTCCCGACCGAGAGTCCCGATTGAGAGAGTTTTCCCGACTGAGAGTCCCGACTGAGAGTCCCGACCGAGAAAGTTTTCCCGACCGAGAGTCCCGACCGAGAGTCCCGACCGAGAAAGTTTTCCCGACCGAGAGTCCCGACCGAGAGAGTTTTCCCGACCGAGAGTCCCGACCGAGAGACTTTTCCCGACCGAGAGACTTTTCCCGACCGAGAGTCCAAATGAGGAAGTTTTCAAACAGGCAGTGTGTTCCACAAACTAAGGCTGGTATTTTCAGATCAGCTGCCATTTTCATTGTTTCATTTTATCATGGGTATGTGAAATGTTGTGCCGTGGTTCATCTTACACAATGATGATTGCTAAGCCAGATATGAGTCCTGAACGCCACACAGGCATTTGTAGGAAATCATGGTCAACTTTTGTATCTGTATCGTTTTTAACATTGTAAAAGCTGTAAAATGTAGATGAATGTGTTGAGAATAATAAAAAAAACGAAATCCAAAGTATAACTTTGACTTGACATTTATTTCTTTTGCATCACACAAAATCCATGCCATTTCACGTACATTACACAGAATCCATGAAAATGGGAAAGTTTTCCCGACCGAGAAAGTTTTCCCGACCGAGAGTCCCGACCGAGAAAGTTTTCCCGACCGAGAGTCCCGACCGAGAGTCCCGACCGAGAGTCCCGACCGAGAGAGTTTTCCCGACCGAGAGTCCCGACCGAGAAAGTTTTCCCGACCGAGAGTCCCGACCGGGAAAGTTTTCCCGACCGAGAAAGTTTTGCCGACCGAGAGAGTTTTCCCGACCGAGAGTCCCGACCGAGAGAGTTTTCCCGACCGAGAGTCCCGACCGAGAAAGTTTTCCCGACCGAGAGAGTTTTCCCGACCGAGAGTCAAAATGAGGAAGTTTTCAAACAGGCAGTGTGTTTCACAAACTCAGGCTGGTATTTTCAGATCAGCTGTCATTTTCATTGTTTCATTTTATCATGGGTATGTGAAGTGCCGTGGTTCATCTTACACAATGATGATTGCTAAGCCAGATAATAGTCCTGAACGCCACACAGGCATTTGTAGGAAATCATGGTCAACTTTTGTATCTGTATCGTTTTTAACATTGTAAAAGATGTAAAATGTAGATGAATGTGTTGAGAATAATAAAAAAAACGAAATCCAAAGTATAACTTTGACTTGACATTTATTTCTTTTGCATCACACAAAATCCATGCCATTTCACGTACATTACACAGAATCCATGAGAATGGGAAAGTTTTCCCGACCGAGAGTCCCGACCGAGAGTCCCGACCGAGACAGTTTTCCCAACCGAGAAAGTTTTCCCGACCGAGAGTCCCGACCGAGAAAGTTTTCCCGACCGAGATAGTTTTCCCGACCGAGAGAGTTTTCCCGACCGAGAGTCCCGACCGAGAAAGTTTTCCCGACCGAGAGTCCCGACCGAGAGAGTTTTCCCGACCGAGAGTCCCGACCGAGAAAGTTTTCCCGACCGAGAGTCCCGACCGAGAAATTTTTCCCGACCGAGAGTCCAAATGAGAAAGTTTTCAAACAGGCAGTGTGTTTCATAGACTCAGGCTGGTATTTTCAGACCAGCTGTCATTTTCATTGTTTCATTTTATCATGGGTATGTGAAATGTTGTGCCGTGGTTCATCTTGCACAATGATGAAACGCCACACAGGCCTACAAACGCCACACAAGCATTTGTAGGAAATCATGGTCAACTTGTGTATGTTTATCGTTTTTAACATTGTAAAAGATGTAAAATGTAGGTGATTGTGTTGAGAATAATAAAAAACGAAATCCAAAGTATTGCTTTCCCATGACATTTATTTCTTTTGCATCACACAAAATCCATGCCATTTCACGTACATTACACAGAATCCATCAAAACGGCACTTCCTCCGCGCTAGCCTCCGCGCTAGCCACTGTGGGGTCACATGGGACATGTGCTGACTTGTGTGTGTTGTTGTGAACTTAGACAGATGTACATGTTAAGCTGCGGACATGTTTCCTTTGAGGCATGCATCAAGGAGAACGTGAGGGTAACTGGGAAACGAATGTGTTTTATGTGTAAGGTAGAATGCGCATTTTATCGACCGGTGCACACCAGCTGCGTGTCAGATGTTACCTGCGTTGACTGTAACCAGCGCAGAGTGTACATGATGCTATGCGGTCACGCGACCTGCGCGTGTGTGAACAAAGCTTGTTCAGAATGTAACACCAAACATACCGTGAGAAGTTTCTGTGAATGGATTGACAAACTAACAGCTTATCTGTGTGTATGATACATAAAAAACCTACTACAAGTATAGTAGATGTATTGCCATTACAAGTATTGCCATTATGAGTTTGGCTACTGCATCCAACATATTTTTGTATAATAAAGAACCACAAGTATTTCTACTACAAGTGTTATATTTGTGTATAATAAAAACTATTCTAAAATGGTGAATGTCAGTTACATTCTGTATAACATTCATTTATTGTACTGTGTAACAACATACATATTCAAATGTGATGGGCACAATCATTAACCACACAGTCTCTGTGTCTGCAAAGGCATCGGTTTATTGCAGTGTTTAAGAACATACAGATAAAATTGTACACAGTTAAGAAGAGCATAAACTAAACGCAAAGGGTATGTGATGGGCACAATCATTAACCACACAGTCTCTGTGTCTGCAAAGGCATCTGTTTATTGCAGCGTCTAACAACATACAGATACAATTGTGTGCAGTTGAGAAGAGCGTATTTTTTTTAAAAAAAAAGCAAAGCATACAGCTGTACACAAAAGAAAACAATACTTTGATCATAATGTAAAAGCAAACCGTACCGCTGTACACAAAAGACATCCAAGTGAACAACACTTTACATTTCCCAAAGTGACACTCGTGTACATGAGCTAGTTTTTTGGCGTGAGGCACTTGCTTTTCTTAAGAAGCTGGAGATCTGCGCAGCAGGGCATACTTGCGGTTGAAAAAACCTCGGTTGAACTAAGAGATCGAGTGGAGATGCTCTGCCTGGTGGTTAGTCGATCAAGATCGCAACGAAGCGATAACTTCCTTACGTGTCAAGTACAGTTGGTTCACAAGGATTTGCATTCGACTTCTTGTTGTTGATCAGAGGCAAGGGAACCACATTGAAATACGCAATCGGTGCAGACGACACGTACACACGATACATCCTATTGTCTACCGCGCAGTCGCCTCACCAGCTTACGTTCCCAGACATGCAATTGCTCGTACGTTATTGTATGAAGGATGTGAGCAAGCTTTCAGATGGCAAAGAAGACTACGACATGATCAGAGAACTGCAATGTCACCAGACTCAAAGCGCCGATCAGATCAAGTTCTGTGATAAGCTCCAAGGCTTAAAACTGAGATCAGATCCGCATTGCGAGGTAATAGACCGGCGTACAGACCTCAGAGGGCCACCTGTCGTTCACAGGAATCTAAAACCTAGAATGCGTAATACAAACACAGTGTTCCCGAGGCTGGCGTCGGACAATCCGCCTGTTGTTCACAGAAGCGGGGCTGTACAACCTACGGATTTCAGAGCACCACCTGTTGACAGGGATCTAAATCCCAGGACGTGCAATAAAGACAGTGTTCCCGAGGTCGGCGTCAGACAATCCACCTGTCGTTCACAGAAACTTGAAGCCGAATAATGACAGTCCCACACTCTTCGCCGAAGCGACACCCCGGCCTCTGCCTGTTAGAAACACCAGCTCATCTGGAAAGGACCCTGTCGGATTCGGGGAGGGTTACACTTTGCTGGCAGCTTATTATAACTACGGGAAAAACGTGGAACAACAGTCCGAAGTGAACCAAGATCCAGTCAAACGCAACCGCCATGAAGACGGAGCACCTGTAGGATCCGGAATCCATCAGATACGTTACTGGACCCCTAAAGCTAAGGGTAGCATTAACGATCGTGAGCCCTACGAGTAAGAACACAGCTGTGACACGGACTCTTGATTCTCCCGCACCCATTGTATTAGTGTTTGTGAAGACACGTGAAGATAGAAGTGAAATGTTACACTTTTGTCTGTATGATATTGAACGACACAGTGCTGGCAAAGTATTACATTTCTTTATTTAGGTAAAGTTCACAAGTCAAGGTACATCACCAATACATGCAGGCTAGTTCGCTAACCAACAAGCTACGGGTTACCATTATTCCCAATATAGGTCGAGAATGTCCGAATGAGCTTAAAGTGGCGACAACGGGTCACCTTGAGGCGTCGTGCTATAAGACGTCGGGTTACACGACTAGGCCACGGTGCAAAGAATCCACGTCGCTAATATGTTGTATTTAGCATACTCAGTCAAAGCGAAGCCTCTGTTGATCACATCGACCAGCCAGTATGCATCCAACAGGTCTCATCACCCCAGTGATCCTGGTCTATGTGACATCGTGTGGAGCTACTTCAGAAGAAGGCCCATTCTGGATAGCTCTGTACAACTGTAACTAACGACTACATGTACATATTGAATGTGCACCAAATTTCAAGTAATAAGAGTGGATGAATTACTCAAATGTGATGCGGCTTATCGTAGGTGTGCTAATTGTGAAGTGCAACTTATTTCAAATAAACACCTTGTGTATACATGACAAATGAGCGTCAATGTGTTTCCTTACACATGCAGCCACAGATTATATAGCTGAAATTCATCTAAAAGGTGAGTGTTTCCAAGTGTCCAATGTGATGCACAACACCGCACACGAACATGAAATGTGAACACTTTTATTCAAGCAAGGTAGTTACAAGTATGCCACAACAGTTTATTTTTATTGCAATCAAGCGCACCCGATATAATCATAGGTCGGTCAGGAGAATCATACGGCGGTCGGAAGACCGAGCGCGGTGTCGATATTGAACTGTACAAAATATTGGCCTGCACGAAACTAGGAGAAAAATTTAAATGGGCGTGGTATCCACGGAGGGAAATGATGATGCACGGGGGGGCATACCATTAGGGACATGCGCAACAGGGGAGTGCGTTTTTAAAACGCCCCCCTGTGGCTGAATTTTTTTTTACAATATCAACAAACTGTCCGTGTTTCAGGCGCTCGATCCCTTAACCCTTGTGCGCCCTGGACCAAAAAAAAAAAAAAAAAAGGGGGGGGGGGACCCCGGCAGCGCAGACCCAGGTCTCGTCGCGAAACAGGGCCCCGGCTCGGGGTGGGGGCGGATGGGGGTCAGGTGGACCCCCTGCTATTGCGGGTCTCGTCACAGCGTCGGACAAAGGCACCTAATCGGCTGTAACCCTCCATCGATCGGGTAAGTTACGATGGCAAACCTTGGGGTCTGGAGGGACCCCCAAGCGCCAAGGCAACAACTCTCAACTTCACATCATCATCTTCATCATCATCATCATCGTCTCCTTCTCGAGAGTGTTCACGTAAACCGGCCTCAGTGAGGACCTCGGACTCTCCCTGCCTGCTAGTCCTCCTACCTCCTTCCTCTTGGTTCTCCTGCTCCTCGCAGGGTAGGGCTTAGCCTTACGGGCCCCGGGTTACGCGTAAACCGGCCTAAGTGAGGACCTCGGACGCCTCCTGCATCCCAGTCCTCCTACCTCCTGCTCCTCGGTTCTCCTGCTCCTCGCAGGGTAGGGCTTAGCCTTACGGGCCCCGGGTTACGCGTAAACCGGCCTAAGTGAGGACCTCGGACCTTCCATGCCTGCTGGTCCTCCTTCCTCCTTCTGCTCCATTCTCCTGCTCCTCGAAGGCGAGCACCTTGCCGGATGGGCCCCGGTTTACGCATAAACCGGCCTAAGTGAGGACTGGGGTAGCTTTCTACTCCGTGGGTACTCTGTGACCACTTAGTAATGGCGATGGGGTATTTCGCAACCCCAATGCACGTTCGTAAGTTACGATGGGAAACACTGGGGTCTGGAAGGACCCCCAAGCGCCACGGCAACAACTCTCAACTTCATATCATCATCTTCATCATCATCATCATCATCATCATCGTCTCCTTCTCGGCAGTGTTCGCGTAAACCAGCCTAAGTGGGGACCTCGGACTCTCCCTGCCTGCTAGTCCTCCTACCTCCTTCTGCTCCGTTCTGCTGCTCCTCGAAGGCAAGCACCTTGTCGGATGGGCCCCGGGTTATGCGTAAACCGGCCTAAGTGAGGACCTCGGACTCTCCCTGCCTCCAAGTCCTCCTTCCTCCTTCTGCTCCGTTCTCCTGCTCCTCGCAGGTGAGCGCTTTGCCGGATGGGCCTTGGGTTACGCGTAAATGGGCCTGAGTGAGGACCTCGGGCTCCTCGTCTGCCTTGCTCCTTCTCCATCGTTCTCCTGCGCTTCGCTAGTGAAAGAGCAGCTGTTTGGTCTGCCTATTACGCGAACACCGCCCTCCGTTTGGACCTCGGGCTCTCCGTGCCTCCTCGTCCTCCTTGCTCCCTCTACATCCTTGTCCCGCTCCTCGCTAGAGTACGCTTAGGTTTGCAGAGGGTGGGTTTCGCGAACACCCTCTTCGGTGAAGACCTTGGGATCTCCGTTGCTCCCCGTCTTCCTTGCCCCTTCTACATTACTCTCAAGTGCCTCGCTAGTGAAAGAGTAGCTGTTTGGCCTGCCTATTACGCGAACACCATCCTCCGTTTGGACTTCAGACACTCCTTGCCTCCTCCTCATCCTTGCTCCCTCTACATCATTCAGATGCTCCTCGCTAGCGTACGCTTAGGTCTCCGGAGGGCCGGTTTCGCGAACACCCCCCTTCGGTGAGGACCTCGGGCTTTCCGTGCCTCCGTGTCCTCCTTGCTTTCTCTCCATCATTCTCAAGTGCCTCGCTAGTGAAAGCGCAGCTGTTTGGCCTGCCCATTACGCGAACACCGCCCTCTGTTTATGCTCCTCGCTAGCATACGCTTATGTCTGCGGAGGGCCGGTTTCGCGAACACCCCCTTCGGTGAGGACCTCGGGATCTCCGTTGCTCCGCGTCCTCCTTGCTCCTTCTCCTTCGTTCTCATGCGCCTCGCTAGTGAAAGAGAAGCTGTTTGGCCTGCCTAGTACACGAACACCGCCCTCGGTTTATGCTCCTCGCGAGAGTAGGCTGAGGTCTGCGGAGGGCCTATTACGCGAACACCGCCCTCCAGTTGGACCTCGGGCTCTCCGTTGCTCCTCGTCCTCCTTGCTCCCTCTACATCCTTCTCAAGCGCCTCGCTAGTGAAAGCGCAGCTGTTTGGCCTGCCCATTACGCGAACACCGCCCTCCGTTTATGCTCCTCACGAGCGTACGCTTAGGTCTGCGGATGGCCGGTTTCGCGAACACCGCCCTCTAGTTGGACCTCGGGCTCTCCGTTGTTCCTCGTCCTCCTTGCTCCTTCTTCTTCGTTCTCATGCACTTCGCTAGTGAAAGAGAAGCTGTTTGGCCTTCCTATTACGCGAACACCGCCCTCCAGTTGGATCTCGGGCTCTCCGTTGCTCCTCGTCCTCCTCGCTCCCTCTACATCGTTCTCAAGCACCTCGCTAGTAAAAGAGAAGCTGTTTGGCCTTCCTATTACGCGAACACCGCCCTCCAGTTGGATCTCGGGCTCTCCGTTGCTCCTCGTCCTCCTCGCTCCCTCTACATCGTTCTCAAGCGCCTCGCTAGTAAAAGAGAAGCTGTTTGGCCTGCCCATTACGCGAACACCGCCCTCCGTTTATGCTCCTCGCTAGCGTACGCTTATGTCTGCGGAGGGCCGGTTTCTTGAACACCGCCATCGGTGAGGACCTCTGGATCTCCTTTGCTCCTCGTCCTCCCTGCTCCCTCTCCTTTGTTCTCATGCGCCTCGCTAGTGAAAGAGAAGCTGTTTGGCCTGCCTATTACGCGAACACTGCCCTCCAGTTGGACCTCGGGCTCTCCATGCCTCCTCGTCCTCCTCGCTCCCTCTACATCGTTCCCCTGCGCCTCGCTAGTGAAAGAGCAGCTGTTTGGCCTGCCTATTACGCAAACACCGCCCTCCATTTGGACCTCGGGCTCTCCGTGCCTCCGTGTCCTCCTTGCTTTCTTTCCATCATTCTCAAGTGCCTCGCTAGTAAAAGT
Source organism: Pelmatolapia mariae (assembly GCF_036321145.2). Lineage (NCBI taxonomy): Eukaryota > Metazoa > Chordata > Actinopteri > Cichliformes > Cichlidae > Pelmatolapia > Pelmatolapia mariae. The sequence continues at coordinate 8,106,271 of NC_086245.2, forward strand.
GCAGCTGTTTGGCCTGCCCATTACGCGAACACCGCCCTCCGTTTATGCTCCTCGCTAGCGTACGCTTATGTCTGCGGAGGGCCGGTTTCGCGAACACCCCCTTCGGTGAGGACCTCGGGATCTCCGTTGCTCCTCGTCCTCCTTGCTCCCTCTACATCGTTCTCAAGTGCCTCGCTAGTGAAAGCGAAGCTGTTTTGCCTGCCTATTACGTGAACACCGCCCTCCAGTTGGACCTCGGGCTCTCCGTGTCTCCTCCTCCTCCTTGCTCCCTCTCATTGTTCTCAAGTGCCTCGCTAGTGAAAGAGCAGCCGTTTGGCCTACCCATTACGTGAACATGGCCCTCCATTTATGCTCCTCGCGAGCGTACGCTTAGGCCTGCGGATGGCCGGTTTCGCGAACACCGCCCTCTAGTTGGACCTCAGGCTCTCCGTTTCTCCTCGTACTCCTTACTCCCTCTACACCTTTCTCAAGCGCCTCGCTAGTGAAAGAGCAGATCTGTGGCCTGCCTACTACGCGAACACCGCCCTCCGTTTGGACTTCAGACACTCCTTGCCTCCTCCTCATCCTTGCTCCCTCTACATCGTTCTCAAGTGCCTCGGTAGCGTACGCTTAGGTCTGCGGAGGGCGGGTTACGCGAACACCACCATTTTTGAGGAACCCAGTACCTCCTACACACACACACACACACACACACACACACACAGACACACACACACACACGAGGCAGTGAGGAGGAGAAGGAGGTTGTTGCTACGCCTGCGTCGCGAAACCAGGGCTCATTGTGTGCGCGCCCGGAGTAGCTACGGGGAAACACGTGGGACAACCGACCAGTTTGGGGTCATGGTTTATTCAACGCGTATTTTCAGTGTGGTTTAACTTGGTAATCTGATCTGAAAGACTTTCCCTGAATGTGCCTTAATTTCACCTCTTTTTCCTTTCTCCTTTTCTTAGCTTACTGAAAATGTTGGCGACCAAAGGCCGGATTCAGGGACGTGTGCTGCTTGTGCTACTCGCGTTACGTGGGCAAACTGCTCGCTGTCATCATCGATACAAAGGTAAAGTGCAATCCCAGGGTTGTGTGCTGCTTGTGGTACTCGCTTTATGTAGACAAACTGCTTGCTGTCAACATCGATGCAAAGATAACAAAAGAATAGCCTAGTGTAACGTAGTGTTTCATGTTTTGTTTTGTTTTTTTCTAGAATGATTCAAATGTAACCATCGTTTCCCCAACCCCGCAGGCTCTGCGACCCGTGAAGAACTGAGACTCCTTCTGGTCGGTAAAACAGGCTCGAGAAATAATGCGTCCGGAAACACCATCCTGGGGGATGCGTACGCTTTCAAAGAGGACGTTTCGCCCGAGTCTCTCACCGACAGCTGTCTCAGAAAAGAGGCAGAGGGCGACAAACTGGTGGGAGAGGATGTGATGAAAATCGGCCAGCTGCGGCTGGTCACAGAGTGTTACAAAGGAGATTACTGAGATTCGTTTGTAACAAAAGGCTGATTCTTTCAATGCACGCATCCTACGGTGAGATTTATATCATGTATTCACAGCCACCAGAGGCGCTGTACAGCACCGAGTGCCTGAAACACAGACAGTTTGTTGATATTTTTTTAATGTAAACCTTCTTTTTTTTTCATGTAAACCTGTTCTTGACATATCTACTGAGATTCGTTTGTCTTGAAAGGCTGATTCAACCCCGTTGTTGACTTTTATTTTGCCTTCCAGATTGCCTCAGTTGTATCGTGAGTGTAATTTCAAATAAAATAAAATAAAACTCAGAAGCATCTGTGTGTTGTATTCTTCTTCTTCTTCTTCTTCTTCTTCTTCTTCTCATCATTATTATTATTATTATTATTATTATTATTATTATTATTATCATTATTATTGTTATTATTGTGATTATGCTTCATTTTCATGTACTGGGGTATCAATGACCCCCATGGTGCCACAGCAGCTTCTGTGTGTGGTCCCCAAGTGCTACGTTTTCTTTCCCGATCCCCTGACGAACCCATTAGAATCGCTCTGGGGCACTCTTCGACCCCAAATGATCATTCTGGTTTTTTTTAACATTTTCATTCACCGGTCTCTACTGAGGTTGGGGTACTCTGGGACCCCCGGGGTCTGGGGCTGCCCCGAAGGGAAGCATGAGGGTTAACATTTTCATTCACCGGTCTCTACTGAGGGTGGGGTACTCTGAGACCCCCGGGGTCTGGGGCTGCCCCGAAGGGGAGCATGAGGGTTAACAGCGGCCTCCCATGGACGAACGCCATAGAGCCTGCCCGAAACTAGGAGAAAAATTGAAACGGGAGTGGCATCCGGGGAGGGAAACGTGGGTGTACGGGGCGCGGGAGCCAACCCTGATGCACGGCCTGTGAAATACGACCCAGTGGAGAAGGCGACGTGAGAGGATAGTGCTTGTATTACGCGAAACTCCCTGGCTTGTGGAGGACAGATGTGTGATAAGCATGAACACAGGCTCATGAACACAGGCTCATGAACACAAGCTCATGAACACAGGCGCAGGTCTCATGGAGAGGGTCTGAAATTGAGTCTCATGCGCTGAATAAAAAAAAAAAAAAACAAATTAGGCAAGGTGAAATTGTAGGCCGGGAGTGATATTGGGTTGGTTCTGTTTTTTTTGGGGGGGGTTGTGCAAAACACACACGGAACAGAGTGTGGTGGAGGCTGGGACACGGACAGAGCACAGCTTTCGCGTAGCTTGCGTGTCGCTTCACCGTATTGACTGTTACCACACGCGGGAGCCAACCCTGATGCGCGGCCTGTGAAATACGACCCAGTGGAGAAGGCGACGTGAGAGGATAGCGCTTGTATTACGCGAAACTCCCTGGCTTGTGGAGGACAGATGTGTGATAAGCATGAACACAGGCTCATGAACACAGGCTCATGAACACAAGCTCATGAACACAGGCGCAGGTCTCATGGAGAGGGTCTGAAATTGAGTCTCATGCGCTGAATAAAAAAAAAAATAACAAAAACGAATTAAGCAAGGTGAAATTGTATGCAATCTTTATATATGCAGGGCAGTGAAATATCACAAAGTACAATGCTGACTAGTACAACAAGTAACATTGGGCCGGGATTGATATTGGGTTGGTTTTTTTTTTTTGGGGGGGGGGGGGGGGGGGGGGGGGTGTTGAGCAAAACACACACGGAACAGAGTGTGGTGGAGGCTGGGACACGGACAGAGCACAGCTTTCGCGTAGCTTGCGTGTCGCTTCACCGTATTGTCTGTTACCACACGCGGGAGCCAACCCTGATGCGCGGCCTGTGAAATACGACCCAGGGGTACTCTGGGACCCCCGGGGTCCGGAGCTGCCCCGAAGGGGAGCACGAGGGTTTTCCCGACCGAGAGTCCCGACCGAGAGAGTTTTCCCGACCGAGAGTCCCGACCGAGAAAGTTTTCCCGACCGAGAGTCCCGACCGAGAGACTTTTCCCGACCGAGAGACTTTTCCCGACCGAGAGTCCAAATGAGGAAGTTTTCAAACAGGCAGTGTGTTTCACAAACTCAGGCTGGTATTTTCAGATCAGCTGCCATTTTCATTGTTTCATTTTATCATGGGTATGTGAAATGTTGTGCCTTGGTTCATCTTACACAATGATGATTGCTAAGCCAGATATGAGTCCTGAACGCCACACAGGCATTTGTAGGAAATCATGGTCAACTTTTGTATCTGTATCGTTTTTAACATTGTAAAAGATGTAAAATGTAGATGAATGTGTTGAGAATAATAAAAAAAACGAAATCCAAAGTATAACTTTGACTTGACATTTATTTCTTTTGCATCACACAAAATCCATGCCATTTCACGTACATTACACAGAATCTATGAGAATGGGAAAGTTTTCCCGACCGAGAAAGTTTTCCCGACCGAGAGTCCCGACCGGGAAAGTTTTCCCGACCGAGAGTCCCGACCGAGAGAGTTTTCCCGACCGAGAGTCCAAATGAGGAAGTTTTCAAACAGGCAGTGTGTTTCACAAACTCAGGCTGGTATTTTCAGATCAGCTGCCATTTTCATTGTTTCATTTTATCATGGGTATGTGAAATGTTGTGCCGTGGTTCATCTTACACAATGATGATTGCTAAGCCAGATATGAGTCCTGAACGCCACACAGGCATTTGTAGGAAATCATGGTCAACTTTTGTATCTGTATCGTTTTTAACATTGTAAAAGATGTAAAATGTAGATGAATGTGTTGAGAATAATAAAAAAAAACGAAATCCAAAGTATAACTTTGACTTGACATTTATTTCTTTTGCATCACACAAAATCCATGCCATTTCACGTACATTACACAGAATCCATGAAAATGGGAAAGTTTTCCCGACCGAGAAAGTTTTCCCAACCGAGAGTCCCGACCGAGAGAGTTTTCCCGACCAAGAGTCCCGACCGAGAGTCCCGACCGAGAGACTTTTCCCGACCGAGAGTCCCGACCGAGAAAGTTTTCCCGACCGAGAGTCAAAATGAGGAAGTTTTCAAACAGGCAGTGTGTTTCACAAACTCAGGCTGGTATTTTCAGATCAGATGTCATTTTCATTGTTTCATTTTATCATGGGTATGTGAAGTGCCGTGGTTCATCTTACACAATGATGATTGCTAAGCCAGATATGAGTCCTGAACGCCACACAGGCATTTGTAGGAAATCATGGTCAACTTTTGTAACTGTATCGTTTTTAACATTGTAAAAGATGTAAAATGTAGATGAATGTGTTGAGAATAATTAAAAAAACGAAATCCAAAGTATAACTTTGACCTGACATTTATTTCTTTTGCATCACACAAAATCCATGCCATTTCACGTACATTACACAGAATCCATGAAAATGGGAAAGTTTTCCCTACCGAGAAAGTTTTCCCGACTGAGAGTCCCGACCGGGAAAGTTTTCCCGACCGAGAGTCCCGACCGAGAGAGTTTTCCCGACCGAGAGAGTTTTCCCGACCGAGAGAGTTTTCCCGACCGAGAGTCCCGACCGAGAGAGTTTTCCCGACCGAGAGTCCCGACCGAGAAAGTTTTCCCGACCGAGAGTCCCGACCGAGAAATTTTTCCCGACCGAGAGTCCAAATGAGAAAGTTTTCAAACAGGCAGTGTGTTTCATAGACTCAGGCTGGTATTTTCAGACCAGCTGTCATTTTCATTGTTTCATTTTATCATGGGTATGTGAAATGTTGTGCCGTGGTTCATCTTGCACAATGATGAAACGCCACACAGGCCTACAAACGCCACACAAGCATTTGTAGGAAATCATGGTCAACTTGTGTATGTGTATCGTTTTTAACATTGTAAAAGATGTAAAATGTAGGTGATTGTGTTGAGAATAATAAAAAACGAAATCCAAAGTATTGCTTTCCCATGACATTTATTTCTTTTGCATCACACAAAATCCATGCCATTTCACGTACATTACACAGAATCCATCAAAACGGCAAACCTTTCTTTACACCAAAACTTTCCCGACCGAGGGAGTTTTCCCGACTGAGAGAGTTTTCCCGACCGAGAGTCCCGACCGAGAAAGTACATTTGGTGTACACATTTTAAATTTTGAGCTCGATGCACCAACTCAGTGGAGGTCTCTTCGAGCAAAGTATACTGATAGTTTGACCTTAACAGAGAGGGCAAGCTGTAGGCAAGAGCAAAACCAAGCGGAAGAAGAAATTGAAGCGATGCCCGAGCCTGTTGCAGACTCTGAAGAAGAGTCTTTAGCCACAGCAATAACTGCGTCTTTCAATAAACCTCAACCGGAGCCTCAGCCAGAGCCTTCAACTTCAACTTCCTCCGCGCTAGCCACTGTGGGGTCACATGGGACATGTGCTGACTTGTGTGTGTTGTTGTGAACTTAGACAGATGTACATGTTAAGCTGCGGACATGTTTCCTTTGAGGCATGCATCAAGGAGAACGTGAGGGTAACTGGGAAACGAATGTGTTTTATGTGTAAGGTAGAATGCGCACTTTATCGACCGGTGCACACCAGCTGCGTTTCAGATGTTACCTGCGTTGACTGTAACCAGCGCAGAGTGTACATGATGCTATGCGGTCACGCGACCTGCGCGTGTGTGAACAAAGCTTGTTCAGAATGTAACACCAAACATACCGTGAGAAGTTTCTGTGAATGGATTGACAAACTAACAGCTTATCTGTGTGTATGATACATAAAAAACCTACTACAAGTATAGTAAATGTGTTGCCATTACAAGTATTGCCATTATGAGTTTGGCTACTGCATCCAACATATTTTTGTATAATAAAGAACCACAAGTATTTCTACTACAAGTGTTATATTTGTGTATAATAAAAACTATTCTAAAATGGTGAATGTCAGTTACAGTCTGTATAACATTCATTTATTGTACTGTGTAACAACATACATATTCAAATGTGATGGGCACAATCATTAACCACACAGTCTCTGTGTCTGCAAAGGCATCGGTTTATTGCAGTGTTTAAGAACATACAGATAAAATTGTACACAGTTAAGAAGAGCATAAACTAAACGCAAAGGGTATGTGATGGGCACAATCATTAACCACACAGTCTCTGTGTCTGCAAAGGCATCTGTTTATTGCAGCGTCTAACAACATACAGATACAATTGTGTGCAGTTGAGAAGAGCGTATTTTTTTTTAAAAAAAAGCAAAGCATACAGCTGTACACAAAAGAAAACAATACTTTGATCATAATGTAAAAGCAAACCGTACCGCTGTACACAAAAGACATCCAAGTGAACAACACTTTACATTTCCCAAAGTGACACTCGTGTACATGAGCTAGTTTTTTGGCGTGAGGCACTTGCTTTTCTTAAGAAGCTGGAGATCTGCGCAGCAGGGCATACTTGCGGTTGAAAAAACCTCGGTTGAACTAAGAGATCGAGTGGAGATGCTCTGCCTGGTGGTTAGTCGATCAAGATCGCAACGAAGCGATAACTTCCTTACGTGTCAAGTACAGTTGGTTCACAAGGATTTGCATTCGACTTCTTGTTGTTGATCAGAGGCAAGGGAACCACATTGAAATACGCAATCGGTGCAGACGACACGTACACACGATACATCCTATTGTCTACCGCGCAGTCGCCTCACCAGCTTACGTTCCCAGACATGCAATCGCTCGTACGTTATTGTATGAAGGATGTGAGCAAGCTTTCAGATGGCAAAGAAGACTACGACATGATCAGAGAACTGCAATGTCACCAGACTCAAAGCGCCGATCAGATCAAGTTCTGTGATAAGCTCGAAGGCTTAAAACTGAGATCAGATCCGCATTGCGAGGTAATAGACCGGCGTACAGACCTCAGAGGGCCACCTGTCGTTCACAGGAATCTAAAACCTAGAATGCGTAATACAGACACAGTGTTCCCGAGGCTGGCGTCGGACAATCCGCCTGTTGTTCACAGAAGCGGGGCTGTACAACCTACGGATTTCAGAGCACCACCTGTTGACAAGGATCTAAATCCCAGGACGTGCAATAAAGACAGTGTTCCCGAGGTCGGCGTCAGACAATCCACCTGTCGTTCACAGAAACTTGAAGCCGAATAATGACAGTCCCACACTCTTCGCCGAAGCGACACCCCGGCCTCTGCCTGTTAGAAACACCAGCTCATCTGGAAAGGACCCTGTCGGATTCGGGGAGGGTTACACTTTGCTGGCAGCTTATTATAACTACGGGAAAAACGTGGAACAACAGTCCGAAGTGAACCAAGATCCAGTCAAACGCAACCGCCATGAAGACGGAGCACCTGTAGGATCCGGAATCCATCAGATACGTTACTGGACCCCTAAAGCTAAGGGTAGCATTAACGATCGTGAGCCCTACGAGTAAGAACACAGCTGTGACACGGACTCTTGATTCTCCCGCACCCATTGTATTAGTGTTTGTGAAGACACGTGAAGATAGAAGTGAAATGTTACACTTTTGTCTGTATGATATTGAACGACACAGTGCTGGCAAAGTATTACATTTCTTTATTTAGGTAAAGTTCACAAGTCAAGGTACATCACCAATACATGCAGGCTAGTTCGCTAACCAACAAGCTATGGGTTACCATTATTCCCAATATAGGTCGAGAATGTCCGAATGAGCTTAAAGTGGCGACAACGGGTCACCTTGAGGCGTCGTGCTATAAGACGTCGGGTTACACGACTAGGCCACGGTGCAAAGAATCCACGTCGCTAATATGTTGTATTTAGCATACTCAGTCAAAGCGAAGCCTCTGTTGATCACATCGACCAGCCAGTATGCATCCAACAGGTCTCATCACCCCAGTGATCCTGGTCTATGTGACATCGTGTGGAGCTACTTCAGAAGAAGGCCCATTCTGGATAGCTCTGTACAACTGTAACTAACGACTACATGTACATATTGAATGTGCACCAAATTTCAAGTAATAAGAGTGGATGAATTACTCAAATGTGATGCGGCTTATCGTAGGTGTGCTAATTGTGAAGTGCAACTTATTTCAAATAAACACCTTGTGTATACATGACAAATGAGCGTCAATGTGTTTCCTTACACATGCAGCCACAGATTATATAGCTGAAATTCATCTAAAAGGTGAGTGTTTCCAAGTGTCCAATGTGATGCACAACACCGCACACGAACATGAAATGTGAACACTTTTATTCAAGCAAGGTAGTTACAAGTATGCCACAACAGTTTATTTTTATTGCAATCAAGCGCACCCGATATAATCATAGGTCGGTCAGGAGAATCATACGGCGGTCGGAAGACCGAGCGCGGTGTCGATATTGAACTGTACAAAATATTGGCCTGCACGAAACTAGGAGAAAAATTTAAATGGGCGTGGTATCCACGGAGGGAAATGATGATGCACGGGGGGGCATACCATTAGGGACATGCGCAACAGGGGAGTGCGTTTTTAAAACGCCCCCCTGTGGCTGAATTTTTTTTTACAATATCAACAAACTGTCCGTGTTTCAGGCGCTCGATCCCTTAACCCTTGTGCGCCCTGGACCAAAAAAAAAAAAAAAAGGGAGGGGGGGGGGGTCACACAGACCCCGGCAGCGCAGACCCAGGTCTCGTCGCGAAACAGGGCCCCGGCTCGGGGTGGGGGCGGATGGGGGTCAGGTGGACCCCCTGCTATAGCGGGTCTCGTCACAGCGTCGGACAAAGGCACCTAATCGGCTGTAACCCTCCATCGATCGGGTAAGTTACGATGGCAAACCTTGGGGTCTGGAGGGACCCCCAAGCGCCAAGGCAACAACTCTCAACTTCACATCATCATCTTCATCATCATCATCATCGTCTCCTTCTCGAGAGTGTTCACGTAAACCGGCCTCAGTGAGGACCTCGGACTCTCCCTGCCTGCTAGTCCTCCTACCTCCTTCCTCTTGGTTCTCCTGCTCCTCGCAGGGTAGGGCTTAGCCTTACGGGCCCCGGGTTACGCGTAAACCGGCCTAAGTGAGGACCTCGGACGCCTCCTGCATCCCAGTCCTCCTACCTCCTGCTCCTCGGTTCTCCTGCTCCTCGCAGGGTAGGGCTTAGCCTTACGGGCCCCGGGTTACACGTAAACCGGCCTAAGTGAGGACCTCGGACCTTCCATGCCTGCTGGTCCTCCTTCCTCCTTCTGCTCCATTCTCCTGCTCCTCGAAGGCGAGCACCTTGCCGGATGGGCCCCGGTTTACGCATAAACCGGCCTAAGTGAGGACTGGGGTAGCTCTCTACTCCGTGGGTACTCTGTGACCACTTAGTAATGGCGATGGGGTATTTCGCAACCCCAATGCACGTTCGTAAGTTACGATGGGAAACACTGGGGTCTGGAAGGACCCCCAAGCGCCACGGCAACAACTCTCAACTTCATATCATCATCTTCATCATCATCATCATCATCGTCGTCTCCTTCTCGGCAGTGTTCGCGTAAACCAGCCTAAGTGGGGACCTCGGACTCTCCCTGCCTGCTAGTCCTCCTACCTCCTTCTGCTCCGTTCTGCTGCTCCTCGAAGGCAAGCACCTTGTCGGATGGGCCCCGGGTTATGCGTAAACCGGCCTAAGTGAGGACCTCGGACTCTCCCTGCCTCCAAGTCCTCCTTCCTCCTTCTGTTCCGTTCTCCTGCTCCTCACAGGGGAGCGTTTAGCCGGATTGGCCTCGGGTTACGCGTAAACCGGCCTTCGAGAGGAGCAGGGATGTTCTCTACTCCACGATTACTATGGGGTCAAAGCGTACCCACGATGGGGTATTTCGCAACCCCAATACACATTCGTAAGTTACGATGGCAAACACTGGGGTCTGGAGGGACCCCGAACCGCCATTCGAAAGTTTCGATGGCAAACACTGGGGTCCGGAGGGACCCCGAACCGCCGGAGCAAACAACTCTCAACTTCAGATCATCATCATCATCATCATCATCATCATCATCAATGTCTCCTTCTCGGCAGTGTTCGCGTAAACCGGCCTAAGTGAGGACCTCGGACTCTCCCTGCCTCTCCATCCTGCGACCTCCTTCTGCTCCGTTCTCCTGCTCCTCGCAGGTGAGCGCTTTGCCGGATGGGCCTTGGGTTACGCGTAAATGGGCCTGAGTGAGGACCTCGGGCTCTCCGTTGCTCCTCGTCTGCCTTGCTCCTTCTCCATCGTTCTCCTGCGCCTCGCTAGTGAAAGAGCAGCTGTTTGGTCTGCCTATTACGAAATCCTTGCTCCTTCTTCTTCGTTCTCATGCACTTCGCTAGTGAAAGAGAAGCTGTTTGGCCTTCCTATTACGCGAACACCGCCCTCCAGTTGGATCTCGGGCTCTCCGTTGCTCCTCGTCCTCCTCGCTCCCTCTACATCGTTCTCAAGCACCTCGCTAGTAAAAGAGAAGCTGTTTGGCCTTCCTATTACGCGAACACCGCCCTCCAGTTGGATCTCGGGCTCTCCGTTGCTCCTCGTCCTCCTCGCTCCCTCTACATCGTTCTCAAGCGCCTCGCTAGTAAAAGAGAAGCTGTTTGGCCTGCCCATTACGCGAACACCGCCCTCCGTTTATGCTCCTCGCTAGCGTACGCTTATGTCTGCGGAGGGCCGGTTTCTTGAACACCGCCATCGGTGAGGACCTCTGGATCTCCTTTGCTCCTCGTCCTCCCTGCTCCCTCTCCTTTGTTCTCATGCGCCTCGCTAGTGAAAGAGAAGCTGTTTGGCCTGCCTATTACGCGAACACTGCCCTCCAGTTGGACCTCGGGCTCTCCATGCCTCCTCGTCCTCCTCGCTCCCTCTACATCGTTCCCCTGCGCCTCGCTAGTGAAAGAGCAGCTGTTTGGCCTGCCTATTACGCAAACACCGCCCTCCATTTGGACCTCGGGCTCTCCGTGCCTCCGTGTCCTCCTTGCTTTCTTTCCATCATTCTCAAGTGCCTCGCTAGTAAAAGTGCAGCTGTTTGGCCTGCCCATTACGCGAACACCGCCCTCCGTTTATGCTCCTCGCTAGCGTACGCTTATGTCTGCGGAGGGCCGGTTTCGCGAACACCCCCTTCGGTGAGGACCTCGGGATCTCCGTTGCTCCTCGTCCTCCTTGCTCCCTCTACATCGTTCTCAAGTGCCTCGCTAGTGAAAGCGAAGCTGTTTTGCCTGCCTATTACGTGAACACCGCCCTCCAGTTGGACCTCGGGCTCTCCGTGTCTCCTCCTCCTCCTTGCTCCCTCTCATTGTTCTCAAGTGCCTCGCTAGTGAAAGAGCAGCCGTTTGGCCTACCCATTACGTGAACATGGCCCTCCATTTATGCTCCTCGCGAGCGTACGCTTAGGCCTGCGGATGGCCGGTTTCGCGAACACCGCCCTCTAGTTGGACCTCAGGCTCTCCGTTTCTCCTCGTACTCCTTACTCCCTCTACACCTTTCTCAAGCGCCTCGCTAGTGAAAGAGCAGATCTGTGGCCTGCCTACTACGCGAACACCGCCCTCCGTTTGGACTTCAGACACTCCTTGCCTCCTCCTCATCCTTGCTCCCTCTACATCGTTCTCAAGTGCCTCGGTAGCGTACGCTTAGGTCTGCGGAGGGCGGGTTACGCGAACACCACCATTTTTGAGGAACCCAGTACCTCCTACACACACACACACACACACACACACACACACAGACACACACACACACACGAGGCAGTGAGGAGGAGAAGGAGGTTGTTGCTACGCCTGCGTCGCGAAACCAGGGCTCATTGTGTGCGCGCCCGGAGTAGCTACGGGGAAACACGTGGGACAACCGACCAGTTTGGGGTCATGGTTTATTCAACGCGTATTTTCAGTGTGGTTTAACTTGGTAATCTGATCTGAAAGACTTTCCCTGAATGTGCCTTAATTTCACCTCTTTTTCCTTTCTCCTTTTCTTAGCTTACTGAAAATGTTGGCGACCAAAGGCCGGATTCAGGGACGTGTGCTGCTTGTGCTACTCGCGTTACGTGGGCAAACTGCTCGCTGTCATCATCGATACAAAGGTAAAGTGCAATCCCAGGGTTGTGTGCTGCTTGTGGTACTCGCTTTATGTAGACAAACTGCTTGCTGTCAACATCGATGCAAAGATAACAAAAGAATAGCCTAGTGTAACGTAGTGTTTCATGTTTTGTTTTGTTTTTTTCTAGAATGATTCAAATGTAACCATCGTTTCCCCAACCCCGCAGGCTCTGCGACCCGTGAAGAACTGAGACTCCTTCTGGTCGGTAAAACAGGCTCGAGAAATAATGCGTCCGGAAACACCATCCTGGGGGATGCGTACGCTTTCAAAGAGGACGTTTCGCCCGAGTCTCTCACCGACAGCTGTCTCAGAAAAGAGGCAGAGGGCGACAAACTGGTGGGAGAGGATGTGATGAAAATCGGCCAGCTGCGGCTGGTCACAGAGTGTTACAAAGGAGATTACTGAGATTCGTTTGTAACAAAAGGCTGATTCTTTCAATGCACGCATCCTACGGTGAGATTTATATCATGTATTCACAGCCACCAGAGGCGCTGTACAGCACCGAGTGCCTGAAACACAGACAGTTTGTTGATATTTTTTTAATGTAAACCTTCTTTTTTTTTCATGTAAACCTGTTCTTGACATATCTACTGAGATTCGTTTGTCTTGAAAGGCTGATTCAACCCCGTTGTTGACTTTTATTTTGCCTTCCAGATTGCCTCAGTTGTATCGTGAGTGTAATTTCAAATAAAATAAAATAAAACTCAGAAGCATCTGTGTGTTGTATTCTTCTTCTTCTTCTTCTTCTTCTTCTTCTTCTCATCATTATTATTATTATTATTATTATTATTATTATTATTATTATCATTATTATTGTTATTATTGTGATTATGCTTCATTTTCATGTACTGGGGTATCAATGACCCCCATGGTGCCACAGCAGCTTCTGTGTGTGGTCCCCAAGTGCTACGTTTTCTTTCCCGATCCCCTGACGAACCCATTAGAATCGCTCTGGGGCACTCTTCGACCCCAAATGATCATTCTGGTTTTTTTTAACATTTTCATTCACCGGTCTCTACTGAGGTTGGGGTACTCTGGGACCCCCGGGGTCTGGGGCTGCCCCGAAGGGAAGCATGAGGGTTAACATTTTCATTCACCGGTCTCTACTGAGGGTGGGGTACTCTGAGACCCCCGGGGTCTGGGGCTGCCCCGAAGGGGAGCATGAGGGTTAATTTGTTTTTGTTATTTTTTTTTTATTCAGCGCATGAGACTCAATTTCAGACCCTCTCCATGAGACCTGCGCCTGTGTTCATGAGCTTGTGTTCATGAGCCTGTGTTCATGAGCCTGTGTTCATGCTTATCACACATCTGTCCTCCACAAGCCAGGGAGTTTCGCGTAATACAAGCGCTATCCTCTCACGTCGCCTTCTCCACTGGGTCGTATTTCACAGGCCGCGCATCAGGGTTGGCTCCCGCGTGTGGTAACAGACAATACGGTGAAGCGACACGCAAGCTACGCGAAAGCTGTGCTCTGTCCGTGTCCCAGCCTCCACCACACTCTGTTCCGTGTGTGTTTTGCACAACCCCCCCCCCCCAAAAAAAAACAGAACCAACCCAATATCACTCCCGGCCTACAATTTCACCTTGCCTAATTTGTTTTTTTGTTTTTTTTTATTCAGCGCATGAGACTCAATTTCAGACCCTCTCCATGAGACCTGCGCCTGTGTTCATGAGCTTGTGTTCATGAGCCTGTGTTCATGAGCCTGTGTTCATGCGATCTTGATCGACTAACCACCAGGCAGAGCATCTCCACTCGATCTCTTAGTTCAACCGAGGTTTTTTCAACCGCAAGTATGCCCTGCTGCGCAGATCTCCAGCTTCTTAAGAAAAGCAAGTGCCTCACGCCAAAAAACTAGCTCATGTACACGAGTGTCACTTTGGGAAATGTAAAGTGTTGTTCACTTGGATGTCTTTTGTGTACAGCGGTACGGTTTGCTTTTACATTATGATCAAAGTATTGTTTTCTTTTGTGTACAGCTGTATGCTTTGCTTTTTTTTTTAAAAAAATACGCTCTTCTCAACTGCACACAATTGTATCTGTATGTTGTTAGACGCTGCAATAAACAGATGCCTTTGCAGACACAGAGACTGTGTGGTTAATGATTGTGCCCATCACATACCCTTTGCGTTTAGTTTATGCTCTTCTTAACTGTGTACAATTTTATCTGTATGTTCTTAAACACTGCAATAAACCGATGCCTTTGCAGACACAGAGACTGTGTGGTTAATGATTGTGCCCATCACATTTGAATATGTATGTTGTTACACAGTACAATAAATGAATGTTATACAGAATGTAACTGACATTCACCATTTTAGAATAGTTTTTATTATACACAAATATAACACTTGTAGTAGAAATACTTGTGGTTCTTTATTATACAAAAATATGTTGGATGCAGTAGCCAAACTCATAATGGCAATACTTGTAATGGCAATACATCTACTATACTTGTAGTAGGTTTTTTATGTATCATACACACAGATAAGCTGTTAGTTTGTCAATCCATTCACAGAAACTTCTCACGGTATGTTTGGTGTTACATTCTGAACAAGCTTTGTTCACACACGCGCAGGTCGTGTGACCGCATAGCATCATGTACACTCTGCGCTGGTTACAGTCAACGCAGGTAACATCTGACACGCAGCTGGTGTGCACCGGTCGATAAAATGCGCATTCTACCTTACACATAAAACACATTCGTTTCCCAGTTACCCTCACGTTCTCCTTGATGCATGCCTCAAAGGAAACATGTCCGCAGCTTAACATGTACATCTGTCTAAGTTCACAACAACACACACAAGTCAGCACATGTCCCATGTGACCCCACAGTGGCTAGCGCGGAGGAAGTTGAAGTTGAAGGCTCTGGCTGAGGCTCCGGTTGAGGTTTATTGAAAGACGCAGTTATTGCTGTGGCTAAAGACTCTTCTTCAGAGTTTGCAACAGGCTCGGGCATCGCTTCAATTTCTTCTTCCGCTTGGGTTTGCTCTTGCCTACAGCTTGCCCTCTCTGTTAAGGTTAAACTATCAGTATACTTTGCTCGAAGAGACCTCCACTGAGTTGGTGCATCGAGCTCAAAATTTAAAATGTGTACACCAAATGTACTTTCTCGGTCGGGACTCTCGGTCGGGAAAACTCTCTCAATCGGGAAAACTCCCTCGGTCGGGAAAGTTTTGGTGTAAAGAAAGGTTTGCCGTTTTGATGGATTCTGTGTAATGTACGTGAAATGGCATGGATTTTGTGTGATGCAAAAGAAATAAATGTCATGGGAAAGCAATACTTTGGATTTCGTTTTTTATTATTCTCAACACAATCACCTACATTTTACATCTTTTACAATGTTAAAAACGATACACATACACAAGTTGACCATGATTTCCTACAAATGCTTGTGTGGCGTTTGTAGGCCTGTGTGGCGTTTCATCATTGTGCAAGATGAACCACGGCACAACATTTCACATACCCATGATAAAATGAAACAATGAAAATGACAGCTGGTCTGAAAATACCAGCCTGAGTCTATGAAACACACTGCCTGTTTGAAAACTTTCTCATTTGGACTCTCGGTCGGGAAAAGTCTCTCGGTCGGGACTCTCGGTCGGGAAAACTTTCCCGGTCGGAACTCTCGGTCGGGAAAACTTTCTCGGTCGGGAAAACTTTCCCATTCTCATGGATTCTGTGTAATATACGTGAAATGGCATGGATTTTGTGTGATGCAAAAGAAATAAATGTCAAGTCAAAGTTATACTTTGGATTTCGTTTTTTTTATTATTCTCAACACATTCATCTACATTTTACATCTTTTACAATGTTAAAAACGATACAGATACAAAAGTTGACCATGATTTCCTACAAATGCCTGTGTGGCGTTCAGGACTATTATCTGGCTTAGCAATCATCATTGTGTAAGATGAACCACGGCACTTCACATACCCATGATAAAATGAAACAATGAAAATGACAGCTGATCTGAAAATACCAGCCTGAGTTTGTGAAACACACTGCCTGTTTGAAAACTTCCTCATTTTGACTCTCGGTCGGGAAAACTCTCTCGGTCGGGAAAACTTTCTCGGTCGGGACTCTCGGTCGGGAAAACTCTCTCGGTCGGGAAAACTCTCTCGGTCGGGAAAACTATCTCGGTCGGGAAAACTTTCTCGGTCGGGACTCTCGGTCGGGAAAACTTTCTCGGTTGGGAAAACTGTCTCGGTCGGGACTCTCGGTCGGGACTCTCGGTCGGGAAAACTTTCCCGGTCGGGACTCTCGGTCGGGAAAGTTTTGGTGTAAAGAAAGTTTGGCCGTTTTGATGGATTCTGTGTAATGTACGTGAAATGGCATGGATTTTGTGTGATGTAAAAGAAATAAATGTTATGGCAAAGTTATACTTTGGATTTCGTTTTTTTTTATGATTATCAACACATTCATCTACATTTTACAGCTTTTACAATGTTAAAAAAGATACACATACAAAAGTTGACCATGATTTCCTACAAATGCCTGTGTGGCGTTCAGGACTCATATCTGGCTTAGCAATCATCATTGTGTAAGATGAACCACGGCACAACATTTCACATACCCATGATAAAATGAAACAATGAAAATGGCAGCTGATCTGAAAATACCAACCTGAGTTTGTGAAACACACTGCCTGTTTGAAAACTTCCTCATTTGGACTCTCGGTCGGGAAAACTCTCTCGGTCGGGACTCTCGGTCGGGAAAACTTTCCCGGTCGGGACTCTCGGTCGGGAAAACTTTCTCGGTCGGGAAAACTTTCTCGGTCGGGACTCTCGGTCGGGAAAACTTTCCCGGTCGGGACTCTCAGTCGGGAAAACTTTCTCGGTCGGGACTCTCGGTCAGGAAAACTTTCTCGGTCGGGAAAAGTCTCTCGGTCGGGAAAACTTTCTCGGTCGGGAAAACTTTCTCGGTCGGGACTCTCGGTCGGGAAAAGTCTCTCGGTCGGGACTCTCGGTCGGGAAAACTTTCTCGGTCGGGACTCTCGGTCGGGAAAACTCTCTCGGTCGGGAAAACTTTCTCGGTCGGGACTCTCGGTCAGGAAAACTTTCTCGGTCGGGAAAACTTTCCCGGTCGGCACTCTCGGTCGGGAAAACTTTCTCGGTCGGGACTCTCGGTCGGGAAAACTTTCCCGGTCGGGACTCTCGGTCGGGAAAACTTTCTCGGTTGGGAAAACTTTCCCATTCTCATGGATTCTGTGTAATGTACGTGAAATGGCATGGATTTTGTGTGATGCAAAAGAAATAAATGTCAAGTCAAAGTTATACTTTGGATTTCGTTTTTTTTATTATTCTCAACACATTCATCTACATTTTACATCTTTTACAATGTTAAAAACGATACAGATACAAAAGTTGACCATGATTTCCTACAAATGCCTGTGTGGCGTTCAGGACTCATATCTGGCTTAGCAATCATCATTGTGTAAGATGAACCAAGGCACAACATTTCACATACCCATGATAAAATGAAACAATGAAAATGACAGCTGATCTGAAAATACCAGCCTGAGTTTGTGAAACACACTGCCTGTTTGAAAACTTCCTCATTTGGACTCTCGGTCGGGAAAACTTTCTCGGTCGGGACTCTCGGTCGGGAAAAGTCTCTCGGTCGGGACTCTCGGTCGGGAAAACTCTCTCGGTCGGGAAAACTTTCTCGGTCGGGACTCTCGGTCGGGAAAACTCTCTCGGTCGGGACTCTCGGTCGGGAAAACCCTCGTGCTCCCCTTCGGGGCAGCTCTGGACCCCGGGGGTCCCAGAGTACCCCTGGGTCGCATTTCACAGGCCGAGCATCAGGGTTGGCTCCCGCGTGTGGTAACAGACAATACGGTGAAGCGACACGCAAGCTACGCGAAAGCTGTGCTCTGTCCGTGTCCCAGCCTCCACCACACTCTGTTCCGTGTGTGTTTTGCACAACACCCCCCCCAAAAAAAACAACCCATTATCACTCCCGGCCTAATGTTACTTGTTGTACTAGTCAGCATTGTACTTTGTGATATTTCACTGCCCTGCATATATAAAGATTGCATACAATTTCACCTTGCTTAATTTGTTTTTGTTATTTTTTTTTTATTCAGCGCATGAGACTCAATTTCAGACCCTCTCCATGAGACCTGCGCCTGTGTTCATGAGCTTGTGTTCATGAGCCTGTGTTCATGAGCCTGTGTTCATGCTTATCACACATCTGTCCTCCACAAGCCAGGGAGTTTCGCGTAATACAAGCGCTATCCTCTCACGTCGCCTTCTCCACTGGGTCGTATTTCACAGGCCGCGCATCAGGGTTGGCTCCCGCGTGTGGTAACAGACAATACGGTGAAGCGACACGCAAGCTACGCGAAAGCTGTGCTCTGTCCGTGTCCCAGCCTCCACCACACTCTGTTCCGTGTGTGTTTTGCACAACACCCCCCCCCCCAAAAAAACCAACCCAATATCAATCCCGGCCTAATGTTACTTGTTGTACTAGTCAGCATTGTACTTTGTGATATTTCACTACCCTGCATATATAAAGATTGCATACAATTTCACCTTGCTTAATTTGTTTTTGTTATTTTTTTTTTTTATTCAGCGCATGAGACTCAATTTCAGACCCTCTCCATGAGACCTGCGCCTGTGTTCATGAGCTTGTGTTCATGAGCCTGTGTTCATGAGCCTGTGTTCATGCTTATCACACATCTGTCCTCCACAAGCCAGGGAGTTTCGCGTAATACAAGCACTATCCTCTCACGTCGCCTTCTCCACTGGGTCGTATTTCACAGGCCGTGCATCAGGGTTGGCTCCCGCGCCCCGTACACCCACGTTTCCCTCCCCGGATGCCACTCCCGTTTCAATTTTTCTCCTAGTTTCGGGCAGGCTCTATGGCGTTCGTCCATGGGAGGCCGCTGTTAACCCTCATGCTCCCCTTCGGGGCAGCCCCAGACCCCGGGGGTCTCAGAGTACCCCACCCTCAGTAGAGACCGGTGAATGAAAATGTTAACCCTCATGCTTCCCTTCGGGGCAGCCCCAGACCCCGGGGGTCCCAGAGTACCCCAACCTCAGTAGAGACCGGTGAATGAAAATGTTAAAAAAAACCAGAATGATCATTTGGGGTCGAAGAGTGCCCCAGAGCGATTCTAATGGGTTCGTCAGGGGATCGGGAAAGAAAACGTAGCACTTGGGGACCACGCACAGAAGCTGCTGTGGCACCATGGGGGTCATTGATACCCCAGTACATGAAAATGAAGCATAATCACAATAATAATAATAATAATGATAATAATAATAATAATAATAATAATAATAATAATAATAATAATAATAATAATAATGAGAAGAAGAAGAAGAAGAAGAAGAAGAAGAATACAACACACAGATGCTTCTGAGTTTTATTTTATTTTATTTGAAATTACACTCACGATACAACTGAGGCAATCTGGAAGGCAAAATAAAAGTCAACAACGGGGTTGAATCAGCCTTTCAAGACAAACGAATCTCAGTAGATATGTCAAGAACAGGTTTACATGAAAAAAAAAGAAGGTTTACATTAAAAAAATATCAACAAACTGTCTGTGTTTCAGGCACTCGGTGCTGTACAGCGCCTCTGGTGGCTGTGAATACATGATATAAATCTCACCGTAGGATGCGTGCATTGAAAGAATCAGCCTTTTGTTACAAACGAATCTCAGTAATCTCCTTTGTAACACTCTGTGACCAGCCGCAGCTGGCCGATTTTCATCACATCCTCTCCCACCAGTTTGTCGCCCTCTGCCTCTTTTCTGAGGCAGCTGTCGGTGAGAGACTCGGGCGAAACGTCCTCTTTGAAAGCGTACGCATCCCCCAGGATGGTGTTTCCGGACGCATTCTTTCTCGAGCCTGTTTTACCGACCAGAAGGAGTCTCAGTTCTTCACGGGTCGCAGAGCCTGCGGGGTTGGGGAAACGATGGTTACATTTGAATCATTCTAGAAAAAAACAAAACAAAACATGAAACACTACGTTACACTAGGCTATTCTTTTGTTATCTTTGTATCGATGTTGACAGCAAGCAGTTTGTCTACATAAAGCGAGTACCACAAGCAGCACACAACCCTGGGATTGCACTTTACCTTTGTATCGATGATGACAGCGAGCAGTTTGCCCACGTAACGCGAGTAGCACAAGCAGCACACGTCCCTGAATCCGGCCTTTGGTCGCCAACATTTTCAGTAAGCTAAGAAAAGGAGAAAGGAAAAAGAGGTGAAATTAAGGCACATTCAGGGAAAGTCTTTCAGATCAGATTACCAAGTTAAACCACACTGAAAATACGCGTTGAATAAACCATGACCCCAAACTGGTCGGTTGTCCCACGTGTTTCCCCGTAGCTACTCCGGGCGCGCACACAATGAGCCCTGGTTTCGCGACGCAGGCGTAGCAACAACCTCCTTCTCCTCCTCACTGCCTCGTGTGTGTGTGTGTGTGTGTGTCTGTGCGTGTGTGTGTGTGTGTGTGTGTAGGAGGTACTGGGTTCCTCAAAAATGGTGGTGTTCGCGTAACCCGCCCTCCGCAGACCTAAGCGTACGCTACCGAGGCACTTGAGAACGATGTAGAGGGAGCAAGGATGAGGAGGAGGCAAGGAGTGTCTGAAGTCCAAACGGAGGGCGGTGTTCGCGTAGTAGGCAGGCCACAGAGCTGCTCTTTCACTAGCGAGGCGCTTGAGAAAGATGTAGAGGGAGTAAGGAGTACGAGGAGAAACGGAGAGCCCGAGGTCCAACTAGAGGGCGGTGTTCGCGAAACCGGCCATCCGCAGGCCTAAGCGTACGCTCGCGAGGAGCATAAATGGAGGGCCATGTTCACGTAATGGGTAGGCCAAACGGCTGCTCTTTCACTAGCGAGGCACTTGAGAACAATGAGAGGGAGCAAGGAGGAGGAGGAGACACGGAGAGCCCGAGGTCCAACTGGAGGGCGGTGTTCACGTAATAGGCAGGCAAAACAGCTTCGCTTTCACTAGCGAGGCACTTGAGAACGATGTAGAGGGAGCAAGGAGGACGAGGAGGCATGGAGAGCCCGAGGTCCAACTGGAGGGCAGTGTTCACGTAATAGGCAGGCCAAACAGCTTCTCTTTCACTAGCGAGGCGCATGAGAACAAAGGAGAGGGAGCAGGGAGGACGAGGAGCAAAGGAGATCCAGAGGTCCTCACCGATGGCGGTGTTCAAGAAACCGGCCCTCCGCAGACATAAGCGTACGCTAGCGAGGAGCATAAACGGAGGGCGGTGTGAGGCGCTTGAGAAGGATGTAGAGGGAGCAAGGAGGACGAGGAGCAACGGAGAGCCCGAGGTCCAACTGGAGGGCGGTGTTCGCGTAATAGGCCCTCCGCAGACCTCAGCCCACTCTCGCGAGGAGCATAAACCGAGGGCGGTGTTCGTGTACTAGGCAGGCCAAACAGCTTCTCTTTCACTAGCGAGGTGCATGAGAACGAAGGAGAAGGAGCAAGGAGGACGCGGAGCAACGGAGATCCCGAGGTCCTCACCGAAGGGGGTGTTCGCGAAACCGGCCCTCCGGAGACCTAAGCGTACGCTAGCGAGGAGCATCTGAATGATGTAGAGGGAGCAAGGATGAGGAGGAGGCAAGGAGTGTCTGAAGTCCAAACGGAGGGCGGTGTTCGCGTAGTAGGCAGGCCACAGAGCTGCTCTTTCACTAGCGAGGCGCTTGAGAAAGATGTAGAGGGAGTAAGGAGTACGAGGAGAAACGGAGAGCCCGAGGTCCAACTAGAGGGCGGTGTTCGCGAAACCGGCCATCCGCAGGCCTAAGCGTACGCTCGCGAGGAGCATAAATGGAGGGCCATGTTCACGTAATGGGTAGGCCAAACGGCTGCTCTTTCACTAGCGAGGCACTTGAGAACAATGAGAGGGAGCAAGGAGGAGGAGGAGACACGGAGAGCCCGAGGTCCAACTGGAGGGCGGTGTTCACGTAATAGGCAGGCAAAACAGCTTCGCTTTCACTAGCGAGGCACTTGAGAACGATGTAGAGGGAGCAAGGAGGACGAGGAGGCATGGAGAGCCCGAGGTCCAACTGGAGGGCAGTGTTCACGTAATAGGCAGGCCAAACAGCTTCTCTTTCACTAGCGAGGCGCATGAGAACAAAGGAGAGGGAGCAGGGAGGACGAGGAGCAAAGGAGATCCAGAGGTCCTCACCGATGGCGGTGTTCAAGAAACCGGCCCTCCGCAGACATAAGCGTACGCTAGCGAGGAGCATAAACGGAGGGCGGTGTGAGGCGCTTGAGAAGGATGTAGAGGGAGCAAGGAGGACGAGGAGCAACGGAGAGCCCGAGGTCCAACGGGAGGGCGGTGTTCGCGTAATAGGCCCTCCGCAGACCTCAGCCCACTCTCGCGAGGAGCATAAACCGAGGGCGGTGTTCGTGTACTAGGCAGGCCAAACAGCTTCTCTTTCACTAGCGAGGCGCATGAGAACGAAGGAGAAGGAGCAAGGAGGACGCGGAGCAACGGAGATCCCGAGGTCCTCACCGAAGGGGGTGTTCGCGAAACCGGCCCTCCGGAGACCTAAGCGTACGCTAGCGAGGAGCATCTGAATGATGTAGAGGGAGCAAGGATGAGGAGGAGGCAAGGAGTGTCTGAAGTCCAAACGGAGGATGGTGTTCGCGTAATAGGCAGACCAAACAGCTGCTCTTTCACTAGCGAGGCGCAGGAGAACGATGGAGAAGGAGCAAGGCAGACGAGGAGCAATGGAGAGCCCGAGGTCCTCACTCAGGCCCATTTACGCATAACCCAAGGCCCATCCGGCAAAGCGCTCACCTGCGAGGAGCAGGAGAACGAAGCAGAAGGAGGTCGCAGGACTAGGAGGCAAAGAGAGTCCGAGGTCCTCACTTAGGCCGGTTTACGCGAACACTGCCGAGAAGGAGACGACGATGATGATGATGATGATGATGATCTAAAGTTGAGAGTTGTTTTTCTCCGGCGGTTCGGGGTCCTTCCAGACCCCAGTGTTTGTCATCGTAACTTACGAATGTGCATTGGGGTTGCGAAATACCCCATCGCCATTACTAAGGGGTCACAGTGTACCCACGGAGTAGAGAGCACTACCGGTCCTTACTTAGGCCGGTTTACGCGTAACCCGGGGCCCATCCGGCAAGGTGCTCGCCTTCGAGGAGCAGGAGAACGGAGCAGAAGGAGGAAGGAGGACCAGCAGGCAGGGAGAGTCCGAGGTCCTCACTTAGACCGGTTTACGCGTAACCCGGGGCCCGTCCGGCTAAGCCCTACCCTGCGAGGAGAGGGAGAACCGAGGAGCAGGAGGTAGGAGGACTGGGATGCAGGAGGCGTCCGAGGTCCTCGCTTAGGCTGGTTTACGCGAACACTGCCCTCTGCAAAGCTAAGCGTACTCTAACGAGGAGCGTGACAAGGATGTAGAGGGAGCAAGGAGGACGAGGATGCACGGAGAGCCCGAGGTCCAACTGGAGGGCGGTGTTCGCGTAATAGGCAGGCCAAACAGCTGCTCTTTCACTAGCGAGGCGCAGGAGAATGATGGAGAAGGAGCAAGGAAGACGAGGAGCAACGGAGAGCCCGAGGTCCTCACTTAGGCCCATTTACGCGTAACCCGAGGCCCATCCGGCAAAGCGCTCACCTGCGAGGAGCAGGAGAACGGAGCAGAAGGAGGTCGCAGGATGGAGAGGCAGGGAGAGTCCGAGGTCCTCACTTAGGCCGGTTTACGCGAACACTGCCGAGAAGGAGACATTGATGATGATGATGATGATGATGATGATGATGATCTGAAGTTGAGAGTTGTTTGCTCCGGCGGTTCGGGGTCCCTCCGGACCCCAGTGTTTGCCATCGTAACTTTCGAATGGCGGTTCGGGGTCCCTCCAGACCCCAGTGTTTGCCATCGTAACTTACGAATGTGTATTGGGGTTGCGAAATACCCCATCGTGGGTACGCTTTGACCCCATAGTAATCGTGGAGTTGAAAACATCCCTGCTCCTCTCGAAGGCCGGTTTACGTGTAACCCGAGGCCCATCCGGCTAAACGCTCCCCTGTGAGGAGCAGGAGAACCGAGCAGAAGGAGGAAGGAGGACTTGGAGGCAGGGAGAGTCCGAGGTCCTCACTTAGGCCCGTTTACGCGAACACTGCCGAGAAGGAGACGACGATGATGATGATGATGATGATGATGATGATGTGAAGTTGAGAGTTGTTTCCTCCGGCGGTTCGGGGTCTCTCCGGACCCCAGTGTTTGCCATCGTAACTCACGAATGTGTATTGGGGTGGCGAAATACCCCATCGTGGGTACGCTTTGACCCCATAGTAATCGTGGAGTAGAGAACATCCCTGCTCCTCTCGAAGGCCGGTTTACGCGTAACCCGAGGCCAATCCGGCTAAACGCTCCCCTGTGAGGAGCAGGAGAACGGAACAGAAGGAGGAAGGAGGACTTGGAGGCAGGGAGAGTCCGAGGTCCTCACTTAGGCCGGTTTACGCATAACCCAGGGCCCATCCGACAAGGTGCTTGCCTTCGAGGAGCAGCAGAACAGAGCAGAAGGAGGTAGGAGGACTAGCAGGCAGGGAGAGTCCGAGGTCCCCACTTAGGCTGGTTTACGCGAACACTGCCGAGAAGGAGACGATGATGATGATGATGATGAAGATGATGATATGAAGTTGAGAGTTGTTGCCGTGGCGCTTGGGGGTCCTTCCAGACCCCAGTGTTTCCCATCGTAACTTACGAACGTGCATTGGGGTTGCGAAATACCCCATCGCCATTACTAAGTGGTCACAGAGTACCCACGGAGTAGAGAGCTACCCCAGTCCTCACTTAGGCCGGTTTATGCGTAAACCGGGGCCCATCCGGCAAGGTGCTCGCCTTCGAGGAGCAGGAGAATGGAGCAGAAGGAGGAAGGAGGACCAGCAGGCATGGAAGGTCCGAGGTCCTCACTTAGGCCGGTTTACGCGTAACCCGGGGCCCGTAAGGCTAAGCCCTACCCTGCGAGGAGCAGGAGAACCAAGAGGAAGGAGGTAGGAGGACTAGCAGGCAGGGAGAGTCCGAGGTCCTCACTGAGGCCGGTTTACGTGAACACTCTCGAGAAGGAGACGATGATGATGATGATGAAGATGATGATGTGAAGTTGAGAGTTGTTGCCTTGGCGCTTGGGGGTCCCTCCAGACCCCAAGGTTTGCCATCGTAACTTACCCGATCGATGGAGGGTTACAGCCGATTAGGTGCCTTTGTCCGACGCTGTGACGAGACCCGCTATAGCAGGGGGTCCACCTGACCCCCATCCGCCCCCACCCCGAGCCGGGGCCCTGTTTCGCGACGAGACCTGGGTCTGCGCTGCCGGGGTCTGTGTGACCCCCCCCCCCTCCCTTTTTTTTTTTTTTTTGGTCCAGGGCGCACAAGGGTTAAGGGATCGAGCGCCTGAAACACGGACAGTTTGTTGATATTGTAAAAAAAAATTCAGCCACAGGGGGGCGTTTTAAAAACGCACTCCCCTGTTGCGCATGTCCCTAATGGTATGCCCCCCCGTGCATCATCATTTCCCTCCGTGGATACCACGCCCATTTAAATTTTTCTCCTAGTTTCGTGCAGGCCAATATTTTGTACAGTTCAATATCGACACCGCGCTCGGTCTTCCGACCGCCGTATGATTCTCCTGACCGACCTATGATTATATCGGGTGCGCTTGATTGCAATAAAAATAAACTGTTGTGGCATACTTGTAACTACCTTGCTTGAATAAAAGTGTTCACATTTCATGTTCGTGTGCGGTGTTGTGCATCACATTGGACACTTGGAAACACTCACCTTTTAGATGAATTTCAGCTATATAATCTGTGGCTGCATGTGTAAGGAAACACATTGACGCTCATTTGTCATGTATACACAAGGTGTTTATTTGAAATAAGTTGCACTTCACAATTAGCACACCTACGATAAGCCGCATCACATTTGAGTAATTCATCCACTCTTATTACTTGAAATTTGGTGCACATTCAATATGTACATGTAGTCGTTAGTTACAGTTGTACAGAGCTATCCAGAATGGGCCTTCTTCTGAAGTAGCTCCACACGATGTCACATAGACCAGGATCACTGGGGTGATGAGACCTGTTGGATGCATACTGGCTGGTCGATGTGATCAACAGAGGCTTCGCTTTGACTGAGTATGCTAAATACAACATATTAGCGACGTGGATTCTTTGCACCGTGGCCTAGTCGTGTAACCCGACGTCTTATAGCACGACGCCTCAAGGTGACCCGTTGTCGCCACTTTAAGCTCATTCGGACATTCTCGACCTATATTGGGAATAATGGTAACCCATAGCTTGTTGGTTAGCGAACTAGCCTGCATGTATTGGTGATGTACCTTGACTTGTGAACTTTACCTAAATAAAGAAATGTAATACTTTGCCAGCACTGTGTCGTTCAATATCATACAGACAAAAGTGTAACATTTCACTTCTATCTTCACGTGTCTTCACAAACACTAATACAATGGGTGCGGGAGAATCAAGAGTCCGTGTCACAGCTGTGTTCTTACTCGTAGGGCTCACGATCGTTAATGCTACCCTTAGCTTTAGGGGTCCAGTAACGTATCTGATGGATTCCGGATCCTACAGGTGCTCCGTCTTCATGGCGGTTGCGTTTGACTGGATCTTGGTTCACTTCGGACTGTTGTTCCACGTTTTTCCCGTAGTTATAATAAGCTGCCAGCAAAGTGTAACCCTCCCCGAATCCGACAGGGTCCTTTCCAGATGAGCTGGTGTTTCTAACAGGCAGAGGCCGGGGTGTCGCTTCGGCGAAGAGTGTGGGACTGTCATTATTCGGCTTCAAGTTTCTGTGAACGACAGGTGGATTGTCTGACGCCGACCTCGGGAACACTGTCTTTATTGCACGTCCTGGGATTTAGATCCTTGTCAACAGGTGGTGCTCTGAAATCCGTAGGTTGTACAGCCCCGCTTCTGTGAACAACAGGCGGATTGTCCGACGCCAGCCTCGGGAACACTGTGTCTGTATTACGCATTCTAGGTTTTAGATTCCTGTGAACGACAGGTGGCCCTCTGAGGTCTGTACGCCGGTCTATTACCTCGCAATGCGGATCTGATCTCAGTTTTAAGCCTTCGAGCTTATCACAGAACTTGATCTGATCGGCGCTTTGAGTCTGGTGACATTGCAGTTCTCTGATCATGTCGTAGTCTTCTTTGCCATCTGAAAGCTTGCTCACATCCTTCATACAATAACGTACGAGCGATTGCATGTCTGGGAACGTAAGCTGGTGAGGCGACTGCGCGGTAGACAATAGGATGTATCGTGTGTACGTGTCGTCTGCACCGATTGCGTATTTCAATGTGGTTCCCTTGCCTCTGATCAACAACAAGAAGTCGAATGCAAATCCTTGTGAACCAACTGTACTTGACACGTAAGGAAGTTATCGCTTCGTTGCGATCTTGATCGACTAACCACCAGGCAGAGCATCTCCACTCGATCTCTTAGTTCAACCGAGGTTTTTTCAACCGCAAGTATGCCCTGCTGCGCAGATCTCCAGCTTCTTAAGAAAAGCAAGTGCCTCACGCCAAAAAACTAGCTCATGTACACGAGTGTCACTTTGGGAAATGTAAAGTGTTGTTCACTTGGATGTCTTTTGTGTACAGCGGTACGGTTTGCTTTTACATTATGATCAAAGTATTGTTTTCTTTTGTGTACAGCTGTATGCTTTGCTTTTTTTTAAAAAAAAATACGCTCTTCTCAACTGCACACAATTGTATCTGTATGTTGTTAGACGCTGCAATAAACAGATGCCTTTGCAGACACAGAGACTGTGTGGTTAATGATTGTGCCCATCACATACCCTTTGCGTTTAGTTTATGCTCTTCTTAACTGTGTACAATTTTATCTGTATGTTCTTAAACACTGCAATAAACCGATGCCTTTGCAGACACAGAGACTGTGTGGTTAATGATTGTGCCCATCACATTTGAATATGTATGTTGTTACACAGTACAATAAATGAATGTTATACAGACTGTAACTGACATTCACCATTTTAGAATAGTTTTTATTATACACAAATATAACACTTGTAGTAGAAATACTTGTGGTTCTTTATTATACAAAAATATGTTGGATGCAGTAGCCAAACTCATAATGGCAATACTTGTAATGGCAACACATTTACTATACTTGTAGTAGGTTTTTTATGTATCATACACACAGATAAGCTGTTAGTTTGTCAATCCATTCACAGAAACTTCTCACGGTATGTTTGGTGTTACATTCTGAACAAGCTTTGTTCACACACGCGCAGGTCGCGTGACCGCATAGCATCATGTACACTCTGCGCTGGTTACAGTCAACGCAGGTAACATCTGAAACGCAGCTGGTGTGCACCGGTCGATAAAGTGCGCATTCTACCTTACACATAAAACACATTCGTTTCCCAGTTACCCTCACGTTCTCCTTGATGCATGCCTCAAAGGAAACATGTCCGCAGCTTAACATGTACATCTGTCTAAGTTCACAACAACACACACAAGTCAGCACATGTCCCATGTGACCCCACAGTGGCTAGCGCGGAGGAAGTTGAAGTTGAAGGCTCTGGCTGAGGCTCCGGTTGAGGTTTATTGAAAGACGCAGTTATTGCTGTGGCTAAAGACTCTTCTTCAGAGTCTGCAACAGGCTCGGGCATCGCTTCAATTTCTTCTTCCGCTTGGTTTTGCTCTTGCCTACAGCTTGCCCTCTCTGTTAAGGTCAAACTATCAGTATACTTTGCTCGAAGAGACCTCCACTGAGTTGGTGCATCGAGCTCAAAATTTAAAATGTGTACACCAAATGTACTTTCTCGGTCGGGACTCTCGGTCGGGAAAACTCTCTCAGTCGGGAAAACTCCCTCGGTCGGGAAAGTTTTGGTGTAAAGAAAGGTTTGCCGTTTTGATGGATTCTGTGTAATGTACGTGAAATGGCATGGATTTTGTGTGATGCAAAAGAAATAAATGTCATGGGAAAGCAATACTTTGGATTTCGTTTTTTATTATTCTCAACACAATCACCTACATTTTACATCTTTTACAATGTTAAAAACGATACACATACACAAGTTGACCATGATTTCCTACAAATGCTTGTGTGGCGTTTGTAGGCCTGTGTGGCGTTTCATCATTGTGCAAGATGAACCACGGCACAACATTTCACATACCCATGATAAAATGAAACAATGAAAATGACAGCTGGTCTGAAAATACCAGCCTGAGTCTATGAAACACACTGCCTGTTTGAAAACTTTCTCATTTGGACTCTCGGTCGGGAAAAATTTCTCGGTCGGGACTCTCGGTCGGGAAAACTTTCTCGGTCGGGACTCTCGGTCGGGAAAACTCTCTCGGTCGGGACTCTCGGTCGGGAAAACTCTCTCGGTCGGGAAAACTCTCTCGGTCGGGAAAACTCTCTCGGTCGGGACTCTCGGTCGGGAAAACTTTCCCGGTCGGGACTCTCAGTCGGGAAAACTTTCTCGGTAGGGAAAACTTTCCCATTTTCATGGATTCTGTGTAATGTACGTGAAATGGCATGGATTTTGTGTGATGCAAAAGAAATAAATGTCAGGTCAAAGTTATACTTTGGATTTCGTTTTTTTAATTATTCTCAACACATTCATCTACATTTTACATCTTTTACAATGTTAAAAACGATACAGTTACAAAAGTTGACCATGATTTCCTACAAATGCCTGTGTGGCGTTCAGGACTCATATCTGGCTTAGCAATCATCATTGTGTAAGATGAACCACGGCACTTCACATACCCATGATAAAATGAAACAATGAAAATGACATCTGATCTGAAAATACCAGCCTGAGTTTGTGAAACACACTGCCTGTTTGAAAACTTCCTCATTTTGACTCTCGGTCGGGAAAACTTTCTCGGTCGGGACTCTCGGTCGGGAAAAGTCTCTCGGTCGGGACTCTCGGTCGGGACTCTCGGTCGGGAAAACTCTCTCAGTCGGGACTCTCGGTTGGGAAAACTTTCTCGGTCGGGAAAACTTTCCCATTTTCATGGATTCTGTGTAATGTACGTGAAATGGCATGGATTTTGTGTGATGCAAAAGAAATAAATGTCAAGTCAAAGTTATACTTTGGATTTCGTTTTTTTTTATTATTCTCAACACATTCATCTACATTTTACATCTTTTACAATGTTAAAAACGATACAGATACAAAAGTTGACCATGATTTCCTACAAATGCCTGTGTGGCGTTCAGGACTCATATCTGGCTTAGCAATCATCATTGTGTAAGATGAACCACGGCACAACATTTCACATACCCATGATAAAATGAAACAATGAAAATGGCAGCTGATCTGAAAATACCAGCCTGAGTTTGTGAAACACACTGCCTGTTTGAAAACTTCCTCATTTGGACTCTCGGTCGGGAAAACTCTCTCGGTCGGGACTCTCGGTCGGGAAAACTTTCCCGGTCGGGACTCTCGGTCGGGAAAACTTTCTCGGTCGGGAAAACTTTCCCATTCTCATAGATTCTGTGTAATGTACGTGAAATGGCATGGATTTTGTGTGATGCAAAAGAAATAAATGTCAAGTCAAAGTTATACTTTGGATTTCGTTTTTTTTATTATTCTCAACACATTCATCTACATTTTACATCTTTTACAATGTTAAAAACGATACAGATACAAAAGTTGACCATGATTTCCTACAAATGCCTGTGTGGCGTTCAGGACTCATATCTGGCTTAGCAATCATCATTGTGTAAGATGAACCAAGGCACAACATTTCACATACCCATGATAAAATGAAACAATGAAAATGGCAGCTGATCTGAAAATACCAGCCTGAGTTTGTGAAACACACTGCCTGTTTGAAAACTTCCTCATTTGGACTCTCGGTCGGGAAAAGTCTCTCGGTCGGGAAAAGTCTCTCGGTCGGGACTCTCGGTCGGGAAAACTTTCTCGGTCGGGACTCTCGGTCGGGAAAACTCTCTCGGTCGGGACTCTCGGTCGGGAAAACCCTCGTGCTCCCCTTCGGGGCAGCTCCGGACCCCGGGGGTCCCAGAGTACCCCTGGGTCGTATTTCACAGGCCGCGCATCAGGGTTGGCTCCCGCGTGTGGTAACAGACAATACGGTGAAGCGACACGCAAGCTACGCGAAAGCTGTGCTCTGTCCGTGTCCCAGCCTCCACCACACTCTGTTCCGTGTGTGTTTTGCTCAACACCCCCCCCCCCCCCCCCCCCAAAAAAAAAAAACCAACCCAATATCAATCCCGGCCCAATGTTACTTGTTGTACTAGTCAGCATTGTACTTTGTGATATTTCACTGCCCTGCATATATAAAGATTGCATACAATTTCACCTTGCTTAATTCGTTTTTGTTATTTTTTTTTTTATTCAGCGCATGAGACTCAATTTCAGACCCTCTCCATGAGACCTGCGCCTGTGTTCATGAGCTTGTGTTCATGAGCCTGTGTTCATGAGCCTGTGTTCATGCTTATCACACATCTGTCCTCCACAAGCCAGGGAGTTTCGCGTAATACAAGCGCTATCCTCTCACGTCGCCTTCTCCACTGGGTCGTATTTCACAGGCCGCGCATCAGGGTTGGCTCCCGCGTGTGGTAACAGTCAATACGGTGAAGCGACACGCAAGCTACGCGAAAGCTGTGCTCTGTCCGTGTCCCAGCCTCCACCACACTCTGTTCCGTGTGTGTTTTGCACAACCCCCCCCAAAAAAAACAGAACCAACCCAATATCACTCCCGGCCTACAATTTCACCTTGCCTAATTTGTTTTTTTTTTTTTTTATTCAGCGCATGAGACTCAATTTCAGACCCTCTCCATGAGACCTGCGCCTGTGTTCATGAGCTTGTGTTCATGAGCCTGTGTTCATGAGCCTGTGTTCATGCTTATCACACATCTGTCCTCCACAAGCCAGGGAGTTTCGCGTAATACAAGCACTATCCTCTCACGTCGCCTTCTCCACTGGGTCGTATTTCACAGGCCGTGCATCAGGGTTGGCTCCCGCGCCCCGTACACCCACGTTTCCCTCCCCGGATGCCACTCCCGTTTCAATTTTTCTCCTAGTTTCGGGCAGGCTCTATGGCGTTCGTCCATGGGAGGCCGCTGTTAACCCTCATGCTCCCCTTCGGGGCAGCCCCAGACCCCGGGGGTCTCAGAGTACCCCACCCTCAGTAGAGACCGGTGAATGAAAATGTTAACCCTCATGCTTCCCTTCGGGGCAGCCCCAGACCCCGGGGGTCCCAGAGTACCCCAACCTCAGTAGAGACCGGTGAATGAAAATGTTAAAAAAAACCAGAATGATCATTTGGGGTCGAAGAGTGCCCCAGAGCGATTCTAATGGGTTCGTCAGGGGATCGGGAAAGAAAACGTAGCACTTGGGGACCACACACAGAAGCTGCTGTGGCACCATGGGGGTCATTGATACCCCAGTACATGAAAATGAAGCATAATCACAATAATAACAATAATAATGATAATAATAATAATAATAATAATAATAATAATAATAATAATGATGAGAAGAAGAAGAAGAAGAAGAAGAAGAAGAAGAATACAACACACAGATGCTTCTGAGTTTTATTTTATTTTATTTGAAATTACACTCACGATACAACTGAGGCAATCTGGAAGGCAAAATAAAAGTCAACAACGGGGTTGAATCAGCCTTTCAAGACAAACGAATCTCAGTAGATATGTCAAGAACAGGTTTACATGAAAAAAAAAGAAGGTTTACATTAAAAAAATATCAACAAACTGTCTGTGTTTCAGGCACTCGGTGCTGTACAGCGCCTCTGGTGGCTGTGAATACATGATATAAATCTCACCGTAGGATGCGTGCATTGAAAGAATCAGCCTTTTGTTACAAACGAATCTCAGTAATCTCCTTTGTAACACTCTGTGACCAGCCGCAGCTGGCCGATTTTCATCACATCCTCTCCCACCAGTTTGTCGCCCTCTGCCTCTTTTCTGAGACAGCTGTCGGTGAGAGACTCGGGCGAAACGTCCTCTTTGAAAGCGTACGCATCCCCCAGGATGGTGTTTCCGGACGCATTATTTCTCGAGCCTGTTTTACCGACCAGAAGGAGTCTCAGTTCTTCACGGGTCGCAGAGCCTGCGGGGTTGGGGAAACGATGGTTACATTTGAATCATTCTAGAAAAAAACAAAACAAAACATGAAACACTACGTTACACTAGGCTATTCTTTTGTTATCTTTGCATCGATGTTGACAGCAAGCAGTTTGTCTACATAAAGCGAGTACCACAAGCAGCACACAACCCTGGGATTGCACTTTACCTTTGTATCGATGATGACAGCGAGCAGTTTGCCCACGTAACGCGAGTAGCACAAGCAGCACACGTCCCTGAATCCGGCCTTTGGTCGCCAACATTTTCAGTAAGCTAAGAAAAGGAGAAAGGAAAAAGAGGTGAAATTAAGGCACATTCAGGGAAAGTCTTTCAGATCAGATTACCAAGTTAAACCACACTGAAAATACGCGTTGAATAAACCATGACCCCAAACTGGTCGGTTGTCCCACGTGTTTCCCCGTAGCTACTCCGGGCGCGCACACAATGAGCCCTGGTTTCGCGACGCAGGCGTAGCAACAACCTCCTTCTCCTCCTCACTGCCTCGTGTGTGTGTGTGTGTCTGTGTGTGTGTGTGTGTGTGTGTGTGTGTGTGTAGGAGGTACTGGGTTCCTCAAAAATGGTGGTGTTCGCGTAACCCGCCCTCCGCAGACCTAAGCGTACGCTACCGAGGCACTTGAGAACGATGTAGAGGGAGCAAGGATGAGGAGGAGGCAAGGAGTGTCTGAAGTCCAAACGGAGGGCGGTGTTCGCGTAGTAGGCAGGCCACAGATCTGCTCTTTCACTAGCGAGGCGCTTGAGAAAGGTGTAGAGGGAGTAAGGAGTACGAGGAGAAACGGAGAGCCTGAGGTCCAACTAGAGGGCGGTGTTCGCGAAACCGGCCATCCGCAGGCCTAAGCGTACGCTCGCGAGGAGCATAAATGGAGGGCCATGTTCACGTAATGGGTAGGCCAAACGGCTGCTCTTTCACTAGCGAGGCACTTGAGAACAATGAGAGGGAGCAAGGAGGAGGAGGAGACACGGAGAGCCCGAGGTCCAACTGGAGGGCGGTGTTCACGTAATAGGCAGGCAAAACAGCTTCGCTTTCACTAGCGAGGCACTTGAGAACGATGTAGAGGGAGCAAGGAGGACGAGGAGCAACGGAGATCCCGAGGTCCTCACCGAAGGGGGTGTTCGCGAAACCGGCCCTCCGCAGACATAAGCGTACGCTAGCGAGGAGCATAAACGGAGGGCGGTGTTCGCGTAATGGGCAGGCCAAACAGCTGCACTTTTACTAGCGAGGCACTTGAGAATGATGGAAAGAAAGCAAGGAGGACACGGAGGCACGGAGAGCCCGAGGTCCAAATGGAGGGCGGTGTTTGCGTAATAGGCAGGCCAAACAGCTGCTCTTTCACTAGCGAGGCGCAGGGGAACGATGTAGAGGGAGCGAGGAGGACGAGGAGGCATGGAGAGCCCGAGGTCCAACTGGAGGGCAGTGTTCGCGTAATAGGCAGGCCAAACAGCTTCTCTTTCACTAGCGAGGCGCATGAGAACAAAGGAGAGGGAGCAGGGAGGACGAGGAGCAAAGGAGATCCAGAGGTCCTCACCGATGGCGGTGTTCAAGAAACCGGCCCTCCGCAGACATAAGCGTACGCTAGCGAGGAGCATAAACGGAGGGCGGTGTTCGCGTAATGGGCAGGCCAAACAGCTTCTCTTTTACTAGCGAGGCGCTTGAGAACGATGTAGAGGGAGCGAGGAGGACGAGGAGCAACGGAGAGCCCGAGATCCAACTGGAGGGCGGTGTTCGCGTAATAGGAAGGCCAAACAGCTTCTCTTTTACTAGCGAGGTGCTTGAGAACGATGTAGAGGGAGCGAGGAGGACGAGGAGCAACGGAGAGCCCGAGATCCAACTGGAGGGCGGTGTTCGCGTAATAGGAAGGCCAAACAGCTTCTCTTTCACTAGCGAAGTGCATGAGAACGAAGAAGAAGGAGCAAGGATTTCGTAATAGGCAGACCAAACAGCTGCTCTTTCACTAGCGAGGCGCAGGAGAACGATGGAGAAGGAGCAAGGCAGACGAGGAGCAACGGAGAGCCCGAGGTCCTCACTCAGGCCCATTTACGCGTAACCCAAGGCCCATCCGGCAAAGCGCTCACCTGCGAGGAGCAGGAGAACGGAGCAGAAGGAGGTCGCAGGATGGAGAGGCAGGGAGAGTCCGAGGTCCTCACTTAGGCCGGTTTACGCGAACACTGCCGAGAAGGAGACATTGATGATGATGATGATGATGATGATGATGATGATCTGAAGTTGAGAGTTGTTTGCTCCGGCGGTTCGGGGTCCCTCCGGACCCCAGTGTTTGCCATCGAAACTTTCGAATGGCGGTTCGGGGTCCCTCCAGACCCCAGTGTTTGCCATCGTAACTTACGAATGTGTATTGGGGTTGCGAAATACCCCATCGTGGGTACGCTTTGACCCCATAGTAATCGTGGAGTAGAGAACATCCCTGCTCCTCTCGAAGGCCGGTTTACGCGTAACCCGAGGCCAATCCGGCTAAACGCTCCCCTGTGAGGAGCAGGAGAACGGAACAGAAGGAGGAAGGAGGACTTGGAGGCAGGGAGAGTCCGAGGTCCTCACTTAGGCCGGTTTACGCATAACCCGGGGCCCATCCGACAAGGTGCTTGCCTTCGAGGAGCAGCAGAACGGAGCAGAAGGAGGTAGGAGGACTAGCAGGCAGGGAGAGTCCGAGGTCCCCACTTAGGCTGGTTTACGCGAACACTGCCGAGAAGGAGACGACGATGATGATGATGATGATGAAGATGATGATATGAAGTTGAGAGTTGTTGCCGTGGCGCTTGGGGGTCCTTCCAGACCCCAGTGTTTCCCATCGTAACTTACGAACGTGCATTGGGGTTGCGAAATACCCCATCGCCATTACTAAGTGGTCACAGAGTACCCACGGAGTAGAGAGCTACCCCAGTCCTCACTTAGGCCGGTTTATGCGTAAACCGGGGCCCATCCGGCAAGGTGCTCGCCTTCGAGGAGCAGGAGAATGGAGCAGAAGGAGGAAGGAGGACCAGCAGGCATGGAAGGTCCGAGGTCCTCACTTAGGCCGGTTTACGTGTAACCCGGGGCCCGTAAGGCTAAGCCCTACCCTGCGAGGAGCAGGAGAACCGAGGAGCAGGAGGTAGGAGGACTGGGATGCAGGAGGCGTCCGAGGTCCTCACTTAGGCCGGTTTACGCGTAACCCGGGGCCCGTAAGGCTAAGCCCTACCCTGCGAGGAGCAGGAGAACCAAGAGGAAGGAGGTAGGAGGACTAGCAGGCAGGGAGAGTCCGAGGTCCTCACTGAGGCCGGTTTACGTGAACACTCTCGAGAAGGAGACGATGATGATGATGATGAAGATGATGATGTGAAGTTGAGAGTTGTTGCCTTGGCGCTTGGGGGTCCCTCCAGACCCCAAGGTTTGCCATCGTAACTTACCCGATCGATGGAGGGTTACAGCCGATTAGGTGCCTTTGTCCGACGCTGTGACGAGACCCGCTATAGCAGGGGGTCCACCTGACCCCCATCCGCCCCCACCCCGAGCCGGGGCCCTGTTTCGCGACGAGACCTGGGTCTGCGCTGCCGGGGTCTGTGTGACCCCCCCCCCCTCCCTTTTTTTTTTTTTTTTGGTCCAGGGCGCACAAGGGTTAAGGGATCGAGCGCCTGAAACACGGACAGTTTGTTGATATTGTAAAAAAAAATTCAGCCACAGGGGGGCGTTTTAAAAACGCACTCCCCTGTTGCGCATGTCCCTAATGGTATGCCCCCCCGTGCATCATCATTTCCCTCCGTGGATACCACGCCCATTTAAATTTTTCTCCTAGTTTCGTGCAGGCCAATATTTTGTACAGTTCAATATCGACACCGCGCTCGGTCTTCCGACCGCCGTATGATTCTCCTGACCGACCTATGATTATATCGGGTGCGCTTGATTGCAATAAAAATAAACTGTTGTGGCATACTTGTAACTACCTTGCTTGAATAAAAGTGTTCACATTTCATGTTCGTGTGCGGTGTTGTGCATCACATTGGACACTTGGAAACACTCACCTTTTAGATGAATTTCAGCTATATAATCTGTGGCTGCATGTGTAAGGAAACACATTGACGCTCATTTGTCATGTATACACAAGGTGTTTATTTGAAATAAGTTGCACTTCACAATTAGCACACCTACGATAAGCCGCATCACATTTGAGTAATTCATCCACTCTTATTACTTGAAATTTGGTGCACATTCAATATGTACATGTAGTCGTTAGTTACAGTTGTACAGAGCTATCCAGAATGGGCCTTCTTCTGAAGTAGCTCCACACGATGTCACATAGACCAGGATCACTGGGGTGATGAGACCTGTTGGATGCATACTGGCTGGTCGATGTGATCAACAGAGGCTTCGCTTTGACTGAGTATGCTAAATACAACATATTAGCGACGTGGATTCTTTGCACCGTGGCCTAGTCGTGTAACCCGACGTCTTATAGCACGACGCCTCAAGGTGACCCGTTGTCGCCACTTTAAGCTCATTCGGACATTCTCGACCTATATTGGGAATAATGGTAACCCATAGCTTGTTGGTTAGCGAACTAGCCTGCATGTATTGGTGATGTACCTTGACTTGTGAACTTTACCTAAATAAAGAAATGTAATACTTTGCCAGCACTGTGTCGTTCAATATCATACAGACAAAAGTGTAACATTTCACTTCTATCTTCACGTGTCTTCACAAACACTAATACAATGGGTGCGGGAGAATCAAGAGTCCGTGTCACAGCTGTGTTCTTACTCGTAGGGCTCACGATCGTTAATGCTACCCTTAGCTTTAGGGGTCCAGTAACGTATCTGATGGATTCCGGATCCTACAGGTGCTCCGTCTTCATGGCGGTTGCGTTTGACTGGATCTTGGTTCACTTCGGACTGTTGTTCCACGTTTTTCCCGTAGTTATAATAAGCTGCCAGCAAAGTGTAACCCTCCCCGAATCCGACAGGGTCCTTTCCAGATGAGCTGGTGTTTCTAACAGGCAGAGGCCGGGGTGTCGCTTCGGCGAAGAGTGTGGGACTGTCATTATTCGGCTTCAAGTTTCTGTGAACGACAGGTGGATTGTCTGACGCCGACCTCGGGAACACTGTCTTTATTGCACGTCCTGGGATTTAGATCCTTGTCAACAGGTGGTGCTCTGAAATCCGTAGGTTGTACAGCCCCGCTTCTGTGAACAACAGGCGGATTGTCCGACGCCAGCCTCGGGAACACTGTGTCTGTATTACGCATTCTAGGTTTTAGATTCCTGTGAACGACAGGTGGCCCTCTGAGGTCTGTACGCCGGTCTATTACCTCGCAATGCGGATCTGATCTCAGTTTTAAGCCTTCGAGCTTATCACAGAACTTGATCTGATCGGCGCTTTGAGTCTGGTGACATTGCAGTTCTCTGATCATGTCGTAGTCTTCTTTGCCATCTGAAAGCTTGCTCACATCCTTCATACAATAACGTACGAGCGATTGCATGTCTGGGAACGTAAGCTGGTGAGGCGACTGCGCGGTAGACAATAGGATGTATCGTGTGTACGTGTCGTCTGCACCGATTGCGTATTTCAATGTGGTTCCCTTGCCTCTGATCAACAACAAGAAGTCGAATGCAAATCCTTGTGAACCAACTGTACTTGACACGTAAGGAAGTTATCGCTTCGTTGCGATCTTGATCGACTAACCACCAGGCAGAGCATCTCCACTCGATCTCTTAGTTCAACCGAGGTTTTTTCAACCGCAAGTATGCCCTGCTGCGCAGATCTCCAGCTTCTTAAGAAAAGCAAGTGCCTCACGCCAAAAAACTAGCTCATGTACACGAGTGTCACTTTGGGAAATGTAAAGTGTTGTTCACTTGGATGTCTTTTGTGTACAGCGGTACGGTTTGCTTTTACATTATGATCAAAGTATTGTTTTCTTTTGTGTACAGCTGTATGCTTTGCTTTTTTTTAAAAAAAAATACGCTCTTCTCAACTGCACACAATTGTATCTGTATGTTGTTAGACGCTGCAATAAACAGATGCCTTTGCAGACACAGAGACTGTGTGGTTAATGATTGTGCCCATCACATACCCTTTGCGTTTAGTTTATGCTCTTCTTAACTGTGTACAATTTTATCTGTATGTTCTTAAACACTGCAATAAACCGATGCCTTTGCAGACACAGAGACTGTGTGGTTAATGATTGTGCCCATCACATTTGAATATGTATGTTGTTACACAGTACAATAAATGAATGTTATACAGACTGTAACTGACATTCACCATTTTAGAATAGTTTTTATTATACACAAATATAACACTTGTAGTAGAAATACTTGTGGTTCTTTATTATACAAAAATATGTTGGATGCAGTAGCCAAACTCATAATGGCAATACTTGTAATGGCAACACATTTACTATACTTGTAGTAGGTTTTTTATGTATCATACACACAGATAAGCTGTTAGTTTGTCAATCCATTCACAGAAACTTCTCACGGTATGTTTGGTGTTACATTCTGAACAAGCTTTGTTCACACACGCGCAGGTCGCGTGACCGCATAGCATCATGTACACTCTGCGCTGGTTACAGTCAACGCAGGTAACATCTGAAACGCAGCTGGTGTGCACCGGTCGATAAAGTGCGCATTCTACCTTACACATAAAACACATTCGTTTCCCAGTTACCCTCACGTTCTCCTTGATGCATGCCTCAAAGGAAACATGTCCGCAGCTTAACATGTACATCTGTCTAAGTTCACAACAACACACACAAGTCAGCACATGTCCCATGTGACCCCACAGTGGCTAGCGCGGAGGAAGTTGAAGTTGAAGGCTCTGGCTGAGGCTCCGGTTGAGGTTTATTGAAAGACGCAGTTATTGCTGTGGCTAAAGACTCTTCTTCAGAGTCTGCAACAGGCTCGGGCATCGCTTCAATTTCTTCTTCCGCTTGGTTTTGCTCTTGCCTACAGCTTGCCCTCTCTGTTAAGGTCAAACTATCAGTATACTTTGCTCGAAGAGACCTCCACTGAGTTGGTGCATCGAGCTCAAAATTTAAAATGTGTACACCAAATGTACTTTCTCGGTCGGGACTCTCGGTCGGGAAAACTCTCTCAGTCGGGAAAACTCCCTCGGTCGGGAAAGTTTTGGTGTAAAGAAAGGTTTGCCGTTTTGATGGATTCTGTGTAATGTACGTGAAATGGCATGGATTTTGTGTGATGCAAAAGAAATAAATGTCATGGGAAAGCAATACTTTGGATTTCGTTTTTTATTATTCTCAACACAATCACCTACATTTTACATCTTTTACAATGTTAAAAACGATACACATACACAAGTTGACCATGATTTCCTACAAATGCTTGTGTGGCGTTTGTAGGCCTGTGTGGCGTTTCATCATTGTGCAAGATGAACCACGGCACAACATTTCACATACCCATGATAAAATGAAACAATGAAAATGACAGCTGGTCTGAAAATACCAGCCTGAGTCTATGAAACACACTGCCTGTTTGAAAACTTTCTCATTTGGACTCTCGGTCGGGAAAAATTTCTCGGTCGGGACTCTCGGTCGGGAAAACTTTCTCGGTCGGGACTCTCGGTCGGGAAAACTCTCTCGGTCGGGACTCTCGGTCGGGAAAACTCTCTCGGTCGGGAAAACTCTCTCGGTCGGGAAAACTCTCTCGGTCGGGACTCTCGGTCGGGAAAACTTTCCCGGTCGGGACTCTCAGTCGGGAAAACTTTCTCGGTAGGGAAAACTTTCCCATTTTCATGGATTCTGTGTAATGTACGTGAAATGGCATGGATTTTGTGTGATGCAAAAGAAATAAATGTCAGGTCAAAGTTATACTTTGGATTTCGTTTTTTTAATTATTCTCAACACATTCATCTACATTTTACATCTTTTACAATGTTAAAAACGATACAGTTACAAAAGTTGACCATGATTTCCTACAAATGCCTGTGTGGCGTTCAGGACTCATATCTGGCTTAGCAATCATCATTGTGTAAGATGAACCACGGCACTTCACATACCCATGATAAAATGAAACAATGAAAATGACATCTGATCTGAAAATACCAGCCTGAGTTTGTGAAACACACTGCCTGTTTGAAAACTTCCTCATTTTGACTCTCGGTCGGGAAAACTTTCTCGGTCGGGACTCTCGGTCGGGAAAAGTCTCTCGGTCGGGACTCTCGGTCGGGACTCTCGGTCGGGAAAACTCTCTCGGTCGGGACTCTCGGTTGGGAAAACTTTCTCGGTCGGGAAAACTTTCCCATTTTCATGGATTCTGTGTAATGTACGTGAAATGGCATGGATTTTGTGTGATGCAAAAGAAATAAATGTCAAGTCAAAGTTATACTTTGGATTTCGTTTTTTTTTATTATTCTCAACACATTCATCTACATTTTACATCTTTTACAATGTTAAAAACGATACAGATACAAAAGTTGACCATGATTTCCTACAAATGCCTGTGTGGCGTTCAGGACTCATATCTGGCTTAGCAATCATCATTGTGTAAGATGAACCACGGCACAACATTTCACATACCCATGATAAAATGAAACAATGAAAATGGCAGCTGATCTGAAAATACCAGCCTGAGTTTGTGAAACACACTGCCTGTTTGAAAACTTCCTCATTTGGACTCTCGGTCGGGAAAACTCTCTCGGTCGGGACTCTCGGTCGGGAAAACTTTCCCGGTCGGGACTCTCGGTCGGGAAAACTTTCTCGGTCGGGAAAACTTTCCCATTCTCATAGATTCTGTGTAATGTACGTGAAATGGCATGGATTTTGTGTGATGCAAAAGAAATAAATGTCAAGTCAAAGTTATACTTTGGATTTCGTTTTTTTTATTATTCTCAACACATTCATCTACATTTTACATCTTTTACAATGTTAAAAAC
The DNA here is from genome assembly GCF_036321145.2 of Pelmatolapia mariae. Classification (NCBI taxonomy): domain Eukaryota; kingdom Metazoa; phylum Chordata; class Actinopteri; order Cichliformes; family Cichlidae; genus Pelmatolapia; species Pelmatolapia mariae. The sequence continues at coordinate 8,148,692 of NC_086245.2, forward strand.
GATACAGATACAAAAGTTGACCATGATTTCCTACAAATGCCTGTGTGGCGTTCAGGACTCATATCTGGCTTAGCAATCATCATTGTGTAAGATGAACCAAGGCACAACATTTCACATACCCATGATAAAATGAAACAATGAAAATGGCAGCTGATCTGAAAATACCAGCCTGAGTTTGTGAAACACACTGCCTGTTTGAAAACTTCCTCATTTGGACTCTCGGTCGGGAAAAGTCTCTCGGTCGGGAAAAGTCTCTCGGTCGGGACTCTCGGTCGGGAAAACTTTCTCGGTCGGGACTCTCGGTCGGGAAAACTCTCTCGGTCGGGACTCTCGGTCGGGAAAACCCTCGTGCTCCCCTTCGGGGCAGCTCCGGACCCCGGGGGTCCCAGAGTACCCCTGGGTCGTATTTCACAGGCCGCGCATCAGGGTTGGCTCCCGCGTGTGGTAACAGACAATACGGTGAAGCGACACGCAAGCTACGCGAAAGCTGTGCTCTGTCCGTGTCCCAGCCTCCACCACACTCTGTTCCGTGTGTGTTTTGCTCAACACCCCCCCCCCCCCCCCCCCCCCCAAAAAAAAAAAACCAACCCAATATCAATCCCGGCCCAATGTTACTTGTTGTACTAGTCAGCATTGTACTTTGTGATATTTCACTGCCCTGCATATATAAAGATTGCATACAATTTCACCTTGCTTAATTCGTTTTTGTTATTTTTTTTTTTATTCAGCGCATGAGACTCAATTTCAGACCCTCTCCATGAGACCTGCGCCTGTGTTCATGAGCTTGTGTTCATGAGCCTGTGTTCATGAGCCTGTGTTCATGCTTATCACACATCTGTCCTCCACAAGCCAGGGAGTTTCGCGTAATACAAGCGCTATCCTCTCACGTCGCCTTCTCCACTGGGTCGTATTTCACAGGCCGCGCATCAGGGTTGGCTCCCGCGTGTGGTAACAGTCAATACGGTGAAGCGACACGCAAGCTACGCGAAAGCTGTGCTCTGTCCGTGTCCCAGCCTCCACCACACTCTGTTCCGTGTGTGTTTTGCACAACCCCCCCCAAAAAAAACAGAACCAACCCAATATCACTCCCGGCCTACAATTTCACCTTGCCTAATTTGTTTTTTTTTTTTTTTATTCAGCGCATGAGACTCAATTTCAGACCCTCTCCATGAGACCTGCGCCTGTGTTCATGAGCTTGTGTTCATGAGCCTGTGTTCATGAGCCTGTGTTCATGCTTATCACACATCTGTCCTCCACAAGCCAGGGAGTTTCGCGTAATACAAGCACTATCCTCTCACGTCGCCTTCTCCACTGGGTCGTATTTCACAGGCCGTGCATCAGGGTTGGCTCCCGCGCCCCGTACACCCACGTTTCCCTCCCCGGATGCCACTCCCGTTTCAATTTTTCTCCTAGTTTCGGGCAGGCTCTATGGCGTTCGTCCATGGGAGGCCGCTGTTAACCCTCATGCTCCCCTTCGGGGCAGCCCCAGACCCCGGGGGTCTCAGAGTACCCCACCCTCAGTAGAGACCGGTGAATGAAAATGTTAACCCTCATGCTTCCCTTCGGGGCAGCCCCAGACCCCGGGGGTCCCAGAGTACCCCAACCTCAGTAGAGACCGGTGAATGAAAATGTTAAAAAAAACCAGAATGATCATTTGGGGTCGAAGAGTGCCCCAGAGCGATTCTAATGGGTTCGTCAGGGGATCGGGAAAGAAAACGTAGCACTTGGGGACCACACACAGAAGCTGCTGTGGCACCATGGGGGTCATTGATACCCCAGTACATGAAAATGAAGCATAATCACAATAATAACAATAATAATGATAATAATAATAATAATAATAATAATAATAATAATAATAATGATGAGAAGAAGAAGAAGAAGAAGAAGAAGAAGAAGAATACAACACACAGATGCTTCTGAGTTTTATTTTATTTTATTTGAAATTACACTCACGATACAACTGAGGCAATCTGGAAGGCAAAATAAAAGTCAACAACGGGGTTGAATCAGCCTTTCAAGACAAACGAATCTCAGTAGATATGTCAAGAACAGGTTTACATGAAAAAAAAAGAAGGTTTACATTAAAAAAATATCAACAAACTGTCTGTGTTTCAGGCACTCGGTGCTGTACAGCGCCTCTGGTGGCTGTGAATACATGATATAAATCTCACCGTAGGATGCGTGCATTGAAAGAATCAGCCTTTTGTTACAAACGAATCTCAGTAATCTCCTTTGTAACACTCTGTGACCAGCCGCAGCTGGCCGATTTTCATCACATCCTCTCCCACCAGTTTGTCGCCCTCTGCCTCTTTTCTGAGACAGCTGTCGGTGAGAGACTCGGGCGAAACGTCCTCTTTGAAAGCGTACGCATCCCCCAGGATGGTGTTTCCGGACGCATTATTTCTCGAGCCTGTTTTACCGACCAGAAGGAGTCTCAGTTCTTCACGGGTCGCAGAGCCTGCGGGGTTGGGGAAACGATGGTTACATTTGAATCATTCTAGAAAAAAACAAAACAAAACATGAAACACTACGTTACACTAGGCTATTCTTTTGTTATCTTTGCATCGATGTTGACAGCAAGCAGTTTGTCTACATAAAGCGAGTACCACAAGCAGCACACAACCCTGGGATTGCACTTTACCTTTGTATCGATGATGACAGCGAGCAGTTTGCCCACGTAACGCGAGTAGCACAAGCAGCACACGTCCCTGAATCCGGCCTTTGGTCGCCAACATTTTCAGTAAGCTAAGAAAAGGAGAAAGGAAAAAGAGGTGAAATTAAGGCACATTCAGGGAAAGTCTTTCAGATCAGATTACCAAGTTAAACCACACTGAAAATACGCGTTGAATAAACCATGACCCCAAACTGGTCGGTTGTCCCACGTGTTTCCCCGTAGCTACTCCGGGCGCGCACACAATGAGCCCTGGTTTCGCGACGCAGGCGTAGCAACAACCTCCTTCTCCTCCTCACTGCCTCGTGTGTGTGTGTGTGTCTGTGTGTGTGTGTGTGTGTGTGTGTGTGTGTGTAGGAGGTACTGGGTTCCTCAAAAATGGTGGTGTTCGCGTAACCCGCCCTCCGCAGACCTAAGCGTACGCTACCGAGGCACTTGAGAACGATGTAGAGGGAGCAAGGATGAGGAGGAGGCAAGGAGTGTCTGAAGTCCAAACGGAGGGCGGTGTTCGCGTAGTAGGCAGGCCACAGATCTGCTCTTTCACTAGCGAGGCGCTTGAGAAAGGTGTAGAGGGAGTAAGGAGTACGAGGAGAAACGGAGAGCCTGAGGTCCAACTAGAGGGCGGTGTTCGCGAAACCGGCCATCCGCAGGCCTAAGCGTACGCTCGCGAGGAGCATAAATGGAGGGCCATGTTCACGTAATGGGTAGGCCAAACGGCTGCTCTTTCACTAGCGAGGCACTTGAGAACAATGAGAGGGAGCAAGGAGGAGGAGGAGACACGGAGAGCCCGAGGTCCAACTGGAGGGCGGTGTTCACGTAATAGGCAGGCAAAACAGCTTCGCTTTCACTAGCGAGGCACTTGAGAACGATGTAGAGGGAGCAAGGAGGACGAGGAGCAACGGAGATCCCGAGGTCCTCACCGAAGGGGGTGTTCGCGAAACCGGCCCTCCGCAGACATAAGCGTACGCTAGCGAGGAGCATAAACGGAGGGCGGTGTTCGCGTAATGGGCAGGCCAAACAGCTGCACTTTTACTAGCGAGGCACTTGAGAATGATGGAAAGAAAGCAAGGAGGACACGGAGGCACGGAGAGCCCGAGGTCCAAATGGAGGGCGGTGTTTGCGTAATAGGCAGGCCAAACAGCTGCTCTTTCACTAGCGAGGCGCAGGGGAACGATGTAGAGGGAGCGAGGAGGACGAGGAGGCATGGAGAGCCCGAGGTCCAACTGGAGGGCAGTGTTCGCGTAATAGGCAGGCCAAACAGCTTCTCTTTCACTAGCGAGGCGCATGAGAACAAAGGAGAGGGAGCAGGGAGGACGAGGAGCAAAGGAGATCCAGAGGTCCTCACCGATGGCGGTGTTCAAGAAACCGGCCCTCCGCAGACATAAGCGTACGCTAGCGAGGAGCATAAACGGAGGGCGGTGTTCGCGTAATGGGCAGGCCAAACAGCTTCTCTTTTACTAGCGAGGCGCTTGAGAACGATGTAGAGGGAGCGAGGAGGACGAGGAGCAACGGAGAGCCCGAGATCCAACTGGAGGGCGGTGTTCGCGTAATAGGAAGGCCAAACAGCTTCTCTTTTACTAGCGAGGTGCTTGAGAACGATGTAGAGGGAGCGAGGAGGACGAGGAGCAACGGAGAGCCCGAGATCCAACTGGAGGGCGGTGTTCGCGTAATAGGAAGGCCAAACAGCTTCTCTTTCACTAGCGAAGTGCATGAGAACGAAGAAGAAGGAGCAAGGAGGACGAGGAACAACGGAGAGCCCGAGGTCCAACTAGAGGGCGGTGTTCGCGAAACCGGCCATCCGCAGACCTAAGCGTACGCTCGTGAGGAGCATAAACGGAGGGCGGTGTTCGCGTAATGGGCAGGCCAAACAGCTGCGCTTTCACTAGCGAGGCGCTTGAGAAGGATGTAGAGGGAGCAAGGAGGACGAGGAGCAACGGAGAGCCCGAGGTCCAACTGGAGGGCGGTGTTCGCGTAATAGGCCCTCCGCAGACCTCAGCCTACTCTCGCGAGGAGCATAAACCGAGGGCGGTGTTCGTGTACTAGGCAGGCCAAACAGCTTCTCTTTCACTAGCGAGGCGCATGAGAACGAAGGAGAAGGAGCAAGGAGGACGCGGAGCAACGGAGATCCCGAGGTCCTCACCGAAGGGGGTGTTCGCGAAACCGGCCCTCCGCAGACATAAGCGTATGCTAGCGAGGAGCATAAACAGAGGGCGGTGTTCGCGTAATGGGCAGGCCAAACAGCTGCGCTTTCACTAGCGAGGCACTTGAGAATGATGGAGAGAAAGCAAGGAGGACACGGAGGCACGGAAAGCCCGAGGTCCTCACCGAAGGGGGGTGTTCGCGAAACCGGCCCTCCGGAGACCTAAGCGTACGCTAGCGAGGAGCATCTGAATGATGTAGAGGGAGCAAGGATGAGGAGGAGGCAAGGAGTGTCTGAAGTCCAAACGGAGGATGGTGTTCGCGTAATAGGCAGGCCAAACAGCTACTCTTTCACTAGCGAGGCACTTGAGAGTAATGTAGAAGGGGCAAGGAAGACGGGGAGCAACGGAGATCCCAAGGTCTTCACCGAAGAGGGTGTTCGCGAAACCCACCCTCTGCAAACCTAAGCGTACTCTAGCGAGGAGCGGGACAAGGATGTAGAGGGAGCAAGGAGGACGAGGAGGCACGGAGAGCCCGAGGTCCAAACGGAGGGCGGTGTTCGCGTAATAGGCAGACCAAACAGCTGCTCTTTCACTAGCGAAGCGCAGGAGAACGATGGAGAAGGAGCAAGGCAGACGAGGAGCCCGAGGTCCTCACTCAGGCCCATTTACGCGTAACCCAAGGCCCATCCGGCAAAGCGCTCACCTGCGAGGAGCAGGAGAACGGAGCAGAAGGAGGAAGGAGGACTTGGAGGCAGGGAGAGTCCGAGGTCCTCACTTAGGCCGGTTTACGCATAACCCGGGGCCCATCCGACAAGGTGCTTGCCTTCGAGGAGCAGCAGAACGGAGCAGAAGGAGGTAGGAGGACTAGCAGGCAGGGAGAGTCCGAGGTCCCCACTTAGGCTGGTTTACGCGAACACTGCCGAGAAGGAGACGATGATGATGATGATGATGATGATGAAGATGATGATATGAAGTTGAGAGTTGTTGCCGTGGCGCTTGGGGGTCCTTCCAGACCCCAGTGTTTCCCATCGTAACTTACGAACGTGCATTGGGGTTGCGAAATACCCCATCGCCATTACTAAGTGGTCACAGAGTACCCACGGAGTAGAAAGCTACCCCAGTCCTCACTTAGGCCGGTTTATGCGTAAACCGGGGCCCATCCGGCAAGGTGCTCGCCTTCGAGGAGCAGGAGAATGGAGCAGAAGGAGGAAGGAGGACCAGCAGGCATGGAAGGTCCGAGGTCCTCACTTAGGCCGGTTTACGCGTAACCCGGGGCCCGTAAGGCTAAGCCCTACCCTGCGAGGAGCAGGAGAACCGAGGAGCAGGAGGTAGGAGGACTGGGATGCAGGAGGCGTCCGAGGTCCTCACTTAGGCCGGTTTACGCGTAACCCGGGGCCCGTAAGGCTAAGCCCTACCCTGCGAGGAGCAGGAGAACCAAGAGGAAGGAGGTAGGAGGACTAGCAGGCAGGGAGAGTCCGAGGTCCTCACTGAGGCCGGTTTACGTGAACACTCTCGAGAAGGAGACGATGATGATGATGATGAAGATGATGATGTGAAGTTGAGAGTTGTTGCCTTGGCGCTTGGGGGTCCCTCCAGACCCCAAGGTTTGCCATCGTAACTTACCCGATCGATGGAGGGTTACAGCCGATTAGGTGCCTTTGTCCGACGCTGTGACGAGACCCGCAATAGCAGGGGGTCCACCTGACCCCCATCCGCCCCCACCCCGAGCCGGGGCCCTGTTTCGCGACGAGACCTGGGTCTGCGCTGCCGGGGTCCCCCCCCCCCTTTTTTTTTTTTTTTTTTGGTCCAGGGCGCACAAGGGTTAAGGGATCGAGCGCCTGAAACACGGACAGTTTGTTGATATTGTAAAAAAAAATTCAGCCACAGGGGGGCGTTTTAAAAACGCACTCCCCTGTTGCGCATGTCCCTAATGGTATGCCCCCCCGTGCATCATCATTTCCCTCCGTGGATACCACGCCCATTTAAATTTTTCTCCTAGTTTCGTGCAGGCCAATATTTTGTACAGTTCAATATCGACACCGCGCTCGGTCTTCCGACCGCCGTATGATTCTCCTGACCGACCTATGATTATATCGGGTGCGCTTGATTGCAATAAAAATAAACTGTTGTGGCATACTTGTAACTACCTTGCTTGAATAAAAGTGTTCACATTTCATGTTCGTGTGCGGTGTTGTGCATCACATTGGACACTTGGAAACACTCACCTTTTAGATGAATTTCAGCTATATAATCTGTGGCTGCATGTGTAAGGAAACACATTGACGCTCATTTGTCATGTATACACAAGGTGTTTATTTGAAATAAGTTGCACTTCACAATTAGCACACCTACGATAAGCCGCATCACATTTGAGTAATTCATCCACTCTTATTACTTGAAATTTGGTGCACATTCAATATGTACATGTAGTCGTTAGTTACAGTTGTACAGAGCTATCCAGAATGGGCCTTCTTCTGAAGTAGCTCCACACGATGTCACATAGACCAGGATCACTGGGGTGATGAGACCTGTTGGATGCATACTGGCTGGTCGATGTGATCAACAGAGGCTTCGCTTTGACTGAGTATGCTAAATACAACATATTAGCGACGTGGATTCTTTGCACCGTGGCCTAGTCGTGTAACCCGACGTCTTATAGCACGACGCCTCAAGGTGACCCGTTGTCGCCACTTTAAGCTCATTCGGACATTCTCGACCTATATTGGGAATAATGGTAACCCGTAGCTTGTTGGTTAGCGAACTAGCCTGCATGTATTGGTGATGTACCTTGACTTGTGAACTTTACCTAAATAAAGAAATGTAATACTTTGCCAGCACTGTGTCGTTCAATATCATACAGACAAAAGTGTAACATTTCACTTCTATCTTCACGTGTCTTCACAAACACTAATACAATGGGTGCGGGAGAATCAAGAGTCCGTGTCACAGCTGTGTTCTTACTCGTAGGGCTCACGATCGTTAATGCTACCCTTAGCTTTAGGGGTCCAGTAACGTATCTGATGGATTCCGGATCCTACAGGTGCTCCGTCTTCATGGCGGTTGCGTTTGACTGGATCTTGGTTCACTTCGGACTGTTGTTCCACGTTTTTCCCGTAGTTATAATAAGCTGCCAGCAAAGTGTAACCCTCCCCGAATCCGACAGGGTCCTTTCCAGATGAGCTGGTGTTTCTAACAGGCAGAGGCCGGGGTGTCGCTTCGGCGAAGAGTGTGGGACTGTCATTATTCGGCTTCAAGTTTCTGTGAACGACAGGTGGATTGTCTGACGCCGACCTCGGGAACACTGTCTTTATTGCACGTCCTGGGATTTAGATCCCTGTCAACAGGTGGTGCTCTGAAATCCGTAGGTTGTACAGCCCCGCTTCTGTGAACAACAGGCGGATTGTCCGACGCCAGCCTCGGGAACACTGTGTTTGTATTACGCATTCTAGGTTTTAGATTCCTGTGAACGACAGGTGGCCCTCTGAGGTCTGTACGCCGGTCTATTACCTCGCAATGCGGATCTGATCTCAGTTTTAAGCCTTGGAGCTTATCACAGAACTTGATCTGATCGGCGCTTTGAGTCTGGTGACATTGCAGTTCTCTGATCATGTCGTAGTCTTCTTTGCCATCTGAAAGCTTGCTCACATCCTTCATACAATAACGTACGAGCAATTGCATGTCTGGGAACGTAAGCTGGTGAGGCGACTGCGCGGTAGACAATAGGATGTATCGTGTGTACGTGTCGTCTGCACCGATTGCGTATTTCAATGTGGTTCCCTTGCCTCTGATCAACAACAAGAAGTCGAATGCAAATCCTTGTGAACCAACTGTACTTGACACGTAAGGAAGTTATCGCTTCGTTGCGATCTTGATCGACTAACCACCAGGCAGAGCATCTCCACTCGATCTCTTAGTTCAACCGAGGTTTTTTCAACCGCAAGTATGCCCTGCTGCGCAGATCTCCAGCTTCTTAAGAAAAGCAAGTGCCTCACGCCAAAAAACTAGCTCATGTACACGAGTGTCACTTTGGGAAATGTAAAGTGTTGTTCACTTGGATGTCTTTTGTGTACAGCGGTACGGTTTGCTTTTACATTATGATCAAAGTATTGTTTTCTTTTGTGTACAGCTGTATGCTTTGCTTTTTTTTTAAAAAAAATACGCTCTTCTCAACTGCACACAATTGTATCTGTATGTTGTTAGACGCTGCAATAAACAGATGCCTTTGCAGACACAGAGACTGTGTGGTTAATGATTGTGCCCATCACATACCCTTTGCGTTTAGTTTATGCTCTTCTTAACTGTGTACAATTTTATCTGTATGTTCTTAAACACTGCAATAAACCGATGCCTTTGCAGACACAGAGACTGTGTGGTTAATGATTGTGCCCATCACATTTGAATATGTATGTTGTTACACAGTACAATAAATGAATGTTATACAGAATGTAACTGACATTCACCATTTTAGAATAGTTTTTATTATACACAAATATAACACTTGTAGTAGAAATACTTGTGGTTCTTTATTATACAAAAATATGTTGGATGCAGTAGCCAAACTCATAATGGCAATACTTGTAATGGCAATACATCTACTATACTTGTAGTAGGTTTTTTATGTATCATACACACAGATAAGCTGTTAGTTTGTCAATCCATTCACAGAAACTTCTCACGGTATGTTTGGTGTTACATTCTGAACAAGCTTTGTTCACACACGCGCAGGTCGCGTGACCGCATAGCATCATGTACACTCTGCGCTGGTTACAGTCAACGCAGGTAACATCTGACACGCAGCTGGTGTGCACCGGTCGATAAAATGCGCATTCTACCTTACACATAAAACACATTCGTTTCCCAGTTACCCTCACGTTCTCCTTGATGCATGCCTCAAAGGAAACATGTCCGCAGCTTAACATGTACATCTGTCTAAGTTCACAACAACACACACAAGTCAGCACATGTCCCATGTGACCCCACAGTGGCTAGCGCGGAGGCTAGCGCGGAGGAAGTGCCGTTTTGATGGATTCTGTGTAATGTACGTGAAATGGCATGGATTTTGTGTGATGCAAAAGAAATAAATGTCATGGGAAAGCAATACTTTGGATTTCGTTTTTTATTATTCTCAACACAATCACCTACATTTTACATCTTTTACAATGTTAAAAACGATAAACATACACAAGTTGACCATGATTTCCTACAAATGCTTGTGTGGCGTTTGTAGGCCTGTGTGGCGTTTCATCATTGTGCAAGATGAACCACGGCACAACATTTCACATACCCATGATAAAATGAAACAATGAAAATGACAGCTGGTCTGAAAATACCAGCCTGAGTCTATGAAACACACTGCCTGTTTGAAAACTTTCTCATTTGGACTCTCGGTCGGGAAAAATTTCTCGGTCGGGACTCTCGGTCGGGAAAACTTTCTCGGTCGGGACTCTCGGTCGGGAAAACTCTCTCGGTCGGGACTCTCGGTCGGGAAAACTTTCTCGGTCGGGACTCTCGGTCGGGAAAACTCTCTCGGTCGGGAAAACTATCTCGGTCGGGAAAACTTTCTCGGTCGGGACTCTCGGTCGGGAAAACTTTCTCGGTTGGGAAAACTGTCTCGGTCGGGACTCTCGGTCGGGACTCTCGGTCGGGAAAACTTTCCCATTCTCATGGATTCTGTGTAATGTACGTGAAATGGCATGGATTTTGTGTGATGCAAAAGAAATAAATGTCAAGTCAAAGTTATACTTTGGATTTCGTTTTTTTTATTATTCTCAACACATTCATCTACATTTTACATCTTTTACAATGTTAAAAACGATACAGATACAAAAGTTGACCATGATTTCCTACAAATGCCTGTGTGGCGTTCAGGACTATTATCTGGCTTAGCAATCATCATTGTGTAAGATGAACCACGGCACTTCACATACCCATGATAAAATGAAACAATGAAAATGACAGCTGATCTGAAAATACCAGCCTGAGTTTGTGAAACACACTGCCTGTTTGAAAACTTCCTCATTTTGACTCTCGGTCGGGAAAACTCTCTCGGTCGGGAAAACTTTCTCGGTCGGGACTCTCGGTCGGGAAAACTCTCTCGGTCGGGACTCTCGGTCGGGAAAACTCTCTCGGTCGGCAAAACTTTCTCGGTCGGGAAAACTTTCCCGGTCGGGACTCTCGGTCGGGAAAACTTTCTCGGTCGGGACTCTCGGTCGGGAAAACTCTCTCGGTCGGGACTCTCGGTCGGGACTCTCGGTCGGGACTCTCGGTCGGGAAAACTTTCTCGGTCGGGACTCTCGGTCGGGAAAACTTTCTCGGTCGGGAAAACTTTCCCATTTTCATGGATTCTGTGTAATGTACGTGAAATGGCATGGATTTTGTGTGATGCAAAAGAAATAAATGTCAAGTCAAAGTTATACTTTGGATTTCGTTTTTTTTATTATTCTCAACACATTCATCTACATTTTACAGCTTTTACAATGTTAAAAACGATACAGATACAAAAGTTGACCATGATTTCCTACAAATGCCTGTGTGGCGTTCAGGACTCATATCTGGCTTAGCAATCATCATTGTGTAAGATGAACCACGGCACAACATTTCACATACCCATGATAAAATGAAACAATGAAAATGGCAGCTGATCTGAAAATACCAGCCTTAGTTTGTGGAACACACTGCCTGTTTGAAAACTTCCTCATTTGGACTCTCGGTCGGGAAAAGTCTCTCGGTCGGGAAAAGTCTCTCGGTCGGGACTCTCGGTCGGGAAAACTCTCTCGGTCGGGACTCTCGGTCGGGAAAACTTTCTCGGTCGGGACTCTCGGTCGGGACTCTCGGTCGGGAAAACTTTCTCGGTCGGGACTCTCAGTCGGGACTCTCAGTCGGGAAAACTCTCTCAATCGGGACTCTCGGTCGGGAAAACCCTCGTGCTCCCCTTCGGGGCAGCTCCGGACCCCGGGGGTCCCAGAGTACCCCTGGGTCGCATTTCACAGGCCGAGCATCAGGGTTGGCTCCCGCGTGTGGTAACAGACAATACGGTGAAGCGACACGCAAGCTACGCGAAAGCTGTGCTCTGTCCGTCGCCCAGCCTCCACCACACTCTGTTCCGTGTGTGTTTTGCACAACACCCCCCCCCCAAAAAAAAACAACCCATTATCACTCCCGGCCTAATGTTACTTGTTGTACTAGTCAGCATTGTACTTTGTGATATTTCACTGCCCTGCATATATAAAGATTGCATACAATTTCACCTTGCTTAATTTGTTTTTGTTATTTTTTTTTTTATTCAGCGCATGAGACTCAATTTCAGACCCTCTCCATGAGACCTGCGCCTGTGTTCATGAGCTTGTGTTCATGAGCTTGTGTTCATGAGCCTGTGTTCATGAGCCTGTGTTCATGCTTATCACACATCTGTCCTCCACAAGCCAGGGAGTTTCGCGTAATACAAGCACTATCCTCTCACGTCGCCTTCTCCACTGGGTCGTATTTCACAGGCCGTGCATCAGGGTTGGCTCCCGCGCCCCGTACACCCACGTTTCCCTCCCCGGATGCCACTCCCGTTTCAATTTTTCTCCTAGTTTCGGGCAGGCTCTATGGCGTTCGTCCATGGGAGGCCGCTGTTAACCCTCATGCTCCCCTTCGGGGCAGCCCCAGACCCCGGGGGTCTCAGAGTACCCCACCCTCAGTAGAGACCGGTGAATGAAAATGTTAACCCTCATGCTTCCCTTCGGGGCAGCCCCAGACCCCGGGGGTCCCAGAGTACCCCAACCTCAGTAGAGACCGGTGAATGAAAATGTTAAAAAAAACCAGAATGATCATTTGGGGTCGAAGAGTGCCCCAGAGCGATTCTAATGGGTTCGTCAGGGGATCGGGAAAGAAAACGTAGCACTTGGGGACCACGCACAGAAGCTGCTGTGGCACCATGGGGGTCATTGATACCCCAGTACATGAAAATGAAGCATAATCACAATAATAATAATAATAATAATAATAATAATAATAATAATAATAATAATAATAATGAGAAGAAGAAGAAGAAGAAGAAGAAGAATACAACACACAGATGCTTCTGAGTTTTATTTTATTTTATTTGAAATTACACTCACGATACAACTGAGGCAATCTGGAAGGCAAAATAAAAGTCAACAACGGGGTTGAATCAGCCTTTCAAGACAAACGAATCTCAGTAGATATGTCAAGAACAGGTTTACATGAAAAAAAAAGAAGGTTTACATTAAAAAAATATCAACAAACTGTCTGTGTTTCAGGCACTCGGTGCTGTACAGCGCCTCTGGTGGCTGTGAATACATGATATAAATCTCACCGTAGGATGCGTGCATTGAAAGAATCAGCCTTTTGTTACAAACGAATCTCAGTAATCTCCTTTGTAACACTCTGTGACCAGCCGCAGCTGGCCGATTTTCATCACATCCTCTCCCACCAGTTTGTCGCCCTCTGCCTCTTTTCTGAGACAGCTGTCGGTGAGAGACTCGGGCGAAACGTCCTCTTTGAAAGCGTACGCATCCCCCAGGATGGTGTTTCCGGACGCATTATTTCTCGAGCCTGTTTTACCGACCAGAAGGAGTCTCAGTTCTTCACGGGTCGCAGAGCCTGCGGGGTTGGGGAAACGATGGTTACATTTGAATCATTCTAGAAAAAAACAAAACAAAACATGAAACACTACGTTACACTAGGCTATTCTTTTGTTATCTTTGCATCGATGTTGACAGCAAGCAGTTTGTCTACATAAAGCGAGTACCACAAGCAGCACACAACCCTGGGATTGCACTTTACCTTTGTATCGATGATGACAGCGAGCAGTTTGCCCACGTAACGCGAGTAGCACAAGCAGCACACGTCCCTGAATCCGGCCTTTGGTCGCCAACATTTTCAGTAAGCTAAGAAAAGGAGAAAGGAAAAAGAGGTGAAATTAAGGCACATTCAGGGAAAGTCTTTCAGATCAGATTACCAAGTTAAACCACACTGAAAATACGCGTTGAATAAACCATGACCCCAAACTGGTCGGTTGTCCCACGTGTTTCCCCGTAGCTACTCCGGGCGCGCACACAATGAGCCCTGGTTTCGCGACGCAGGCGTAGCAACAACCTCCTTCTCCTCCTCACTGCCTCGTGTGTGTGTGTGTGTCTGTGTGTGTGTGTGTGTGTGTGTGTGTGTGTGTGTGTAGGAGGTACTGGGTTCCTCAAAAATGGTGGTGTTCGCGTAACCCGCCCTCCGCAGACCTAAGCGTACGCTACCGAGGCACTTGAGAACGATGTAGAGGGAGCAAGGATGAGGAGGAGGCAAGGAGTGTCTGAAGTCCAAACGGAGGGCGGTGTTCGCGTAGTAGGCAGGCCACAGATCTGCTCTTTCACTAGCGAGGCGCTTGAGAAAGGTGTAGAGGGAGTAAGGAGTACGAGGAGAAACGGAGAGCCTGAGGTCCAACTAGAGGGCGGTGTTCGCGAAACCGGCCATCCGCAGGCCTAAGCGTACGCTCGCGAGGAGCATAAATGGAGGGCCATGTTCACGTAATGGGTAGGCCAAACGGCTGCTCTTTCACTAGCGAGGCACTTGAGAACAATGAGAGGGAGCAAGGAGGAGGAGGAGACACGGAGAGCCCGAGGTCCAACTGGAGGGCGGTGTTCACGTAATAGGCAGGCAAAACAGCTTCGCTTTCACTAGCGAGGCACTTGAGAACGATGTAGAGGGAGCAAGGAGGACGAGGAGCAACGGAGATCCCGAGGTCCTCACCGAAGGGGGTGTTCGCGAAACCGGCCCTCCGCAGACATAAGCGTACGCTAGCGAGGAGCATAAACGGAGGGCGGTGTTCGCGTAATGGGCAGGCCAAACAGCTGCACTTTTACTAGCGAGGCACTTGAGAATGATGGAAAGAAAGCAAGGAGGACACGGAGGCACGGAGAGCCCGAGGTCCAAATGGAGGGCGGTGTTTGCGTAATAGGCAGGCCAAACAGCTGCTCTTTCACTAGCGAGGCGCAGGGGAACGATGTAGAGGGAGCGAGGAGGACGAGGAGGCATGGAGAGCCCGAGGTCCAACTGGAGGGCAGTGTTCGCGTAATAGGCAGGCCAAACAGCTTCTCTTTCACTAGCGAGGCGCATGAGAACAAAGGAGAGGGAGCAGGGAGGACGAGGAGCAAAGGAGATCCAGAGGTCCTCACCGATGGCGGTGTTCAAGAAACCGGCCCTCCGCAGACATAAGCGTACGCTAGCGAGGAGCATAAACGGAGGGCGGTGTTCGCGTAATGGGCAGGCCAAACAGCTTCTCTTTTACTAGCGAGGCGCTTGAGAACGATGTAGAGGGAGCGAGGAGGACGAGGAGCAACGGAGAGCCCGAGATCCAACTGGAGGGCGGTGTTCGCGTAATAGGAAGGCCAAACAGCTTCTCTTTTACTAGCGAGGTGCTTGAGAACGATGTAGAGGGAGCGAGGAGGACGAGGAGCAACGGAGAGCCCGAGATCCAACTGGAGGGCGGTGTTCGCGTAATAGGAAGGCCAAACAGCTTCTCTTTCACTAGCGAAGTGCATGAGAACGAAGAAGAAGGAGCAAGGATTTCGTAATAGGCAGACCAAACAGCTGCTCTTTCACTAGCGAGGCGCAGGAGAACGATGGAGAAGGAGCAAGGCAGACGAGGAGCAACGGAGAGCCCGAGGTCCTCACTCAGGCCCATTTACGCGTAACCCAAGGCCCATCCGGCAAAGCGCTCACCTGCGAGGAGCAGGAGAACGGAGCAGAAGGAGGTCGCAGGATGGAGAGGCAGGGAGAGTCCGAGGTCCTCACTTAGGCCGGTTTACGCGAACACTGCCGAGAAGGAGACATTGATGATGATGATGATGATGATGATGATGATCTGAAGTTGAGAGTTGTTTGCTCCGGCGGTTCGGGGTCCCTCCGGACCCCAGTGTTTGCCATCGAAACTTTCGAATGGCGGTTCGGGGTCCCTCCAGACCCCAGTGTTTGCCATCGTAACTTACGAATGTGTATTGGGGTTGCGAAATACCCCATCGTGGGTACGCTTTGACCCCATAGTAATCGTGGAGTAGAGAACATCCCTGCTCCTCTCGAAGGCCGGTTTACGCGTAACCCGAGGCCAATCCGGCTAAACGCTCCCCTGTGAGGAGCAGGAGAACGGAACAGAAGGAGGAAGGAGGACTTGGAGGCAGGGAGAGTCCGAGGTCCTCACTTAGGCCGGTTTACGCATAACCCGGGGCCCATCCGACAAGGTGCTTGCCTTCGAGGAGCAGCAGAACGGAGCAGAAGGAGGTAGGAGGACTAGCAGGCAGGGAGAGTCCGAGGTCCCCACTTAGGCTGGTTTACGCGAACACTGCCGAGAAGGAGACGACGATGATGATGATGATGATGAAGATGATGATATGAAGTTGAGAGTTGTTGCCGTGGCGCTTGTGGGTCCTTCCAGACCCCAGTGTTTCCCATCGTAACTTACGAACGTGCATTGGGGTTGCGAAATACCCCATCGCCATTACTAAGTGGTCACAGAGTACCCACGGAGTAGAGAGCTACCCCAGTCCTCACTTAGGCCGGTTTATGCGTAAACCGGGGCCCATCCGGCAAGGTGCTCGCCTTCGAGGAGCAGGAGAATGGAGCAGAAGGAGGAAGGAGGACCAGCAGGCATGGAAGGTCCGAGGTCCTCACTTAGGCCGGTTTACGTGTAACCCGGGGCCCGTAAGGCTAAGCCCTACCCTGCGAGGAGCAGGAGAACCGAGGAGCAGGAGGTAGGAGGACTGGGATGCAGGAGGCGTCCGAGGTCCTCACTTAGGCCGGTTTACGCGTAACCCGGGGCCCGTAAGGCTAAGCCCTACCCTGCGAGGAGCAGGAGAACCAAGAGGAAGGAGGTAGGAGGACTAGCAGGCAGGGAGAGTCCGAGGTCCTCACTGAGGCCGGTTTACGTGAACACTCTCGAGAAGGAGACGATGATGATGATGATGAAGATGATGATGTGAAGTTGAGAGTTGTTGCCTTGGCGCTTGGGGGTCCCTCCAGACCCCAAGGTTTGCCATCGTAACTTACCCGATCGATGGAGGGTTACAGCCGATTAGGTGCCTTTGTCCGACGCTGTGACGAGACCCGCTATAGCAGGGGGTCCACCTGACCCCCATCCGCCCCCACCCCGAGCCGGGGCCCTGTTTCGCGACGAGACCTGGGTCTGCGCTGCCGGGGTCTGTGTGACCCCCCCCCCCTCCCTTTTTTTTTTTTTTTTGGTCCAGGGCGCACAAGGGTTAAGCAAGGTGAAATTGTATGCAATCTTTATATATGCAGGGCAGTGAAATATCACAAAGTACAATGCTGACTAGTACAACAAGTAACATTAGGCCGGGAGTGATAATGGGTTGTTTTTTTTGGGGGGGGGTGTTGTGCAAAACACACACGGAACAGAGTGTGGTGGAGGCTGGGACACGGACAGAGCACAGCTTTCGCGTAGCTTGCGTGTCGCTTCACCGTATTGTCTGTTACCACACGCGGGAGCCAACCCTGATGCTCGGCCTGTGAAATGCGACCCAGGGGTACTCTGGGACCCCCGGGGTCCAGAGCTGCCCCGAAGGGGAGCACGAGGGTTTTCCCGACCGAGAGTCCCGACCGAGAGAGTTTTCCCGACCGAGAGTCCCGACCGAGAAAGTTTTCCCGACCGAGAGTCCCGACCGAGAAAGTTTTCCCGACCGAGAGTCCCGACCGAGAAAGTTTTCCCGACCGAGAGTCCCGACCGAGAGACTTTTCCCGACCGAGAGTCCCGACCGAGAGACTTTTCCCGACCGAGAGAGTTTTCCCGACCGAGAGTCCAAATGAGGAAGTTTTCAAACAGGCAGTGTGTTTCACAAACTCAGGCTGGTATTTTCAGATCAGCTGTCATTTTCATTGTTTCATTTTATCATGGGTATGTGAAATGTTGTGCCTTGGTTCATCTTACACAATGATGATTGCTAAGCCAGATATGAGTCCTGAACGCCACACAGGCATTTGTAGGAAATCATGGTCAACTTTTGTATCTGTATCGTTTTTAACATTGTAAAAGATGTAAAATGTAGATGAATGTGTTGAGAATAATAAAAAAAACGAAATCCAAAGTATTTGACTTGACATTTATTTCTTTTGCATCACACAAAATCCATGCCATTTCACGTACATTACACAGAATCCATGAGAATGGGAAAGTTTTCCCAACCGAGAAAGTTTTCCCGACCGAGAGTCCCGACCGGGAAAGTTTTCCCGACCGAGAGTCCCGACCGAGAGAGTTTTCCCGACCGAGAGTGCCGACCGGGAAAGTTTTCCCGACCGAGAGTCCCGACCGAGAGTCCCGACCGAGAGTCCCGACCGAGAAAGTTTTCCCGACCGAGAGTCCCGACCGAGAGAGTTTTCCCGACCGAGAGTCCCGACCGAGAAAGTTTTCCCGACCGAGAGAGTTTTCCCGACCGAGAGTCAAAATGAGGAAGTTTTCAAACAGGCAGTGTGTTTCACAAACTCAGGCTGGTATTTTCAGATCAGCTGTCATTTTCATTCTTTCATTTTATCATGGGTATGTGAAGTGCCGTGGTTCATCTTACACAATGATGATTGCTAAGCCAGATATGAGTCCTGAACGCCACACAGGCATTTGTAGGAAATCATGGTCAACTTTTGTATCTGTATCGTTTTTAACATTGTAAAAGATGTAAAATGTAGATGAATGTGTTGAGAATAATAAAAAAAACGAAATCCAAAGTATAACTTTGACTTGACATTTATTTCTTTTGCATCACACAAAATCCATGCCATTTCACGTACATTACACAGAATCCATGAGAATGGGAAAGTTTTCCCGACCGAGAAAGTTTTACCGACCGAGAGTTCCGACCGGGAAAGTTTTCCCGACCGAGAGTCCCGACCGAGAGACTTTTCCCGACCGAGAGTCCAAATGAGAAAGTTTTCAAACAGGCAGTGTGTTTCATAGACTCAGGCTGGTATTTTCAGACCAGCTGTCATTTTCATTGTTTCATTTTATCATGGGTATGTGAAATGTTGTGCCGTGGTTCATCTTGCACAATGATGAAACGCCACACAGGCCTACAAACGCCACACAGGCATTTGTAGGAAATCATGGTCAACTTGTGTATGTGTATCGTTTTTGACATTGTAAAAGATGTAAAATATAGCTGATTGTGTTGAGAATAATAAAAAACGAAATCCAAAGTACTGCTTTGCCATGACATTTATTTCTTTTGCATCACACAAAATCCATGCCATTTCACGAATATTACACAGAATCCATCAAAACAGCAAACCTTTCTTTACACCAAAACTTTCCCGACCGAGGGACTTATCCCGACCGAGAGTCCCGACGGAGAAAGTTTTCCCGACCGAAAGTCCCGACCGAGAGAGTTTTCCCGACCGAGAGTCCCGACTGAGAGAGTTTTCCCGACCGAGAGTCCCGACCGAGAGAGTTTTCCCGACCGAGAAAGTTTTCCCGACCGAGAGTCCCGACCGAGAGAGTTTTCCCGACCGAGAGTCCCGACCGAGAGAGTTTTCCCGACCGAGAGTCCCGACCGAGAAAGTTTTCCCGACCGAGAGTCCCGACCGAGAGAGTTTTCCCGACCGAGAGTGCCGACCGAGAAAGTTATCCCGACCGAGAGTCCCGACCGAGAGTCCCGACCGAGAAAGTTTTCCCGACCGAGAGTCCCGACCGAGAAAGTTTTCCCGACCGAGAGTCCCGACCGAGAAAGTTTTCCCGACCGAGAAAGTTTTCCCGACCGAGAGTCCCGACCGAGAGAGTTTTCCCGACCGAGAGTCCAGACTGAGAGAGTTTTCCCGACCGAGAGTCCCGACCGAGAAAGTTTTCCCGACCGAGAGAGTTTTCCCGACCGAGAGTCCCGACCGGGAAAGTTTTCCCGACCGAGAGTCCCGACCGAGAAAGTTTTCCCGACCGAGAGTCCCGACCGAGAGAGTTTTCCCGACCGAGAGTCCCGACCGAGAGAGTTTTCCCGACCGAGAGTCCCGACCGAGAAAGTTTTCCCGACCGAGAGTCCCGACCGAGAGAGTTTTCCCGACCGAGAGTGCCGACCGAGAAAGTTATCCCGACCGAGAGTCCCGACCGAGAAAGTTTTCCCGACCGAGAGTCAAAATGAGGAAGTTTTCAAACAGGCAGTGTGTTTCACAAACTCAGGCTGGTATTTTCAGATCAGCTGTCATTTTCATTGTTTCATTTCATCATGGGTATGTGAAGTGCCGTGGTTCATCTTACACAATGATGATTGCTAAGCCAGATATGAGTCCTGAACGCCACACAGGCATTTGTAGGAAATCATGGTCAACTGTTGTATAAGTATCGTTTTAAATATTGTAAAAGATGTAAAATGTAGATGAATGTGTTGAGAATAATAAAAAAAACGAAATCCAAAGTATAACTTTGACTTGACATTTATTTCTTTTGCATCACACAAAATCCATGCCATTTCACATACATTACACAGAATCCATGAAAATGGGAAAGTTTTCCCGACCGAGAGAGTTTTCCCGACCGAGAGTCCCGACCGGGAAAGTTTTCCCGACCGAGAGTCCCGACCGAGAGAGTTTTCCCGACCGAGAGTCCCGACCGAGAGAGTTTTCCCGACCGAGAGTCCAAATGAGAAAGTTTTCAAACAGGCAGTGTGTTTCATAGACTCAGGCTGGTATTTTCAGACCAGCTGTCATTTTCATTGTTTCATTTTATCATGGGTATGTGAAATGTTGTGCCGTGGTTCATCTTGCACAATGATGAAACGCCACACAGGCCTACAAACGCCACACAAGCATTTGTAGGAAATCATGATCAACTTGTGTATGTGTATCGTTTTTAACATTGTAAAAGATGTAAAATGTAGGTGATTGTGTTGAGAAAAATAAAAAACGAAATCCAAAGTATTGCTTTCCCATGACATTTATTTCTTTTGCATCACACAAAATCCATGCCATTTCACGTACATTACACAGAATCCATCAAAACGGCAAACCTTTCTTTACACCAAAACTTTCCCGACCGAGGGAGTTTTCCCGACTGAGAGAGTTTTCCCGACCGAGAGTCCCGACCGAGAAAGTACATTTGGTGTGCACATTTTAAATTTTGAGCTCGATGCACCAACTCAGTGGAGGTCTCTTCGAGCAAAGTATACTGATAGTTTGACCTTAACAGAGAGGGCAAGGTGTAGGCAAGAGCAAACCCAAGCGGAAGAAGAAATTGAAGCGATGCCCGAGCCTGTTGCAGACTCTGAAGAAGAGTCTTTAGCCACAGCAATAACTGCGTCTTTCAATAAACCTCAACCGGAGCCTCAGCCAGAGCCTTCAACTTCAACTTCCTCCGCACTAGCCACTGTGGGGTCACATGGGACATGTGCTGACTTGTGTGTGTTGTTGTGAACTTAGACAGATGTACATGTTAAGCTGCGGACATGTTTCCTTTGAGGCATGCATCAAGGAGAACGTGAGGGTAACTGGGAAACGAATGTGTTTTATGTGTAAGGTAGAATGCGCATTTTATCGACCGGTGCACACCAGCTGCGTGTCAGATGTTACCTGCGTTGACTGTAACCAGCGCAGAGTGTACATGATGCTATGCGGTCACACGACCTGCGCGTGCGTGAACAAAGCTTGTTCAGAATGTAACACCAAACATACCGTGAGAAGTTTCTGTGAATGGATTGACAAACTAACAGCTTATCTGTGTGTATGATACATAAAAAACCTACTACAAGTATAGTAGATGTATTGCCATTACAAGTATTGCCATTATGAGTTTGGCTACTGCATCCAACATATTTTTGTATAATAAAGAACCACAAGTATTTCTACTACAAGTGTTATATTTGTGTATAATAAAAACTATTCTAAAATGGTGAATGTCAGTTACATTCTGTATAACATTCATTTATTGTACTGTGTAACAACATACATATTCAAATGTGATGGGCACAATCATTAACCACACAGTCTCTGTGTCTGCAAAGGCATCGGTTTATTGCAGTGTTTAAGAACATACAGATAAAATTGTACACAGTTAAGAAGAGCATAAACTAAACGCAAAGGGTATGTGATGGGCACAATCATTAACCACACAGTCTCTGTGTCTGCAAAGGCATCTGTTTATTGCAGCGTCTAACAACATACAGATACAATTGTGTGCAGTTGAGAAGAGCGTATTTTTTTAAAAAAAAAAGCAAAGCATACAGCTGTACACAAAAGAAAACAATACTTTGATCATAATGTAAAAGCAAACCGTACCGCTGTACACAAAAGACATCCAAGTGAACAACACTTTACATTTCCCAAAGTGACACTCGTGTACATGAGCTAGTTTTTTGGCGTGAGGCACTTGCTTTTCTTAAGAAGCTGGAGATCTGCGCAGCAGGGCATACTTGCGGTTGAAAAAACCTCGGTTGAACTAAGAGATCGAGTGGAGATGCTCTGCCTGGTGGTTAGTCGATCAAGATCGCATGAACACAGGCTCATGAACACAGGCTCATGAACACAAGCTCATGAACACAGGCGCAGGTCTCATGGAGAGGGTCTGAAATTGAGTCTCATGCGCTGAATAAAAAAAAACAAAAAAACAAATTAGGCAAGGTGAAATTGTAGGCCGGGAGTGATATTGGGTTGGTTCTGTTTTTTTTGGGGGGGGGGGGGTTGTGCAAAACACACACGGAACAGAGTGTGGTGGAGGCTGGGACACAGACAGAGCACAGCTTTCGCGTAGCTTGCGTGTCGCTTCACCGTATTGTCTGTTACCACACGCGGGAGCCAACCCTGATGCGCGGCCTGTGAAATACGACCCAGTGGAGAAGGCGACGTGAGAGGATAGCGCTTGTATTACGCGAAACTCCCTGGCTTGTGGAGGACAGATGTGTGATAAGCATGAACACAGGCTCATGAACACAGGCTCATGAACACAAGCTCATGAACACAGGCGCAGGTCTCATGGAGAGGGTCTGAAATTGAGTCTCATGCGCTGAATAAAAAAAAAATAACAAAAACAAATTAAGCAAGGTGAAATTGTATGCAATCTTTATATATGCAGGGCAGTGAAATATCACAAAGTACAATGCTGACTAGTACAACAAGTAACATTAGGCCGGGAGTGATAATGGGTTGTTTTTTTTGGGGGGGGGTGTTGTGCAAAACACACACGGAACAGAGTGTGGTGGAGGCTGGGACACGGACAGAGCACAGCTTTCGCGTAGCTTGCGTGTCGCTTCACCGTATTGTCTGTTACCACACGCGGGAGCCAACCCTGATGCTCGGCCTGTGAAATGCGACCCAGGGGTACTCTGGGACCCCCGGGGTCCAGAGCTGCCCCGAAGGGGAGCACGAGGGTTTTCCCGACCGAGAGTCCCGACCGAGAGAGTTTTCCCGACCGAGAGTCCCGACCGAGAAAGTTTTCCCGACCGAGAGTCCCGACCGAGAAAGTTTTCCCGACCGAGAGTCCCGACCGAGAGAGTTTTCCCGACCGAGAAAGTTTTCCCGACCGAGAGTCCCGACCGAGAGTCCCGACCGAGAGTCCCGACCGAGAGAGTTTTCCCGACCGAGAGTCCCGACCGAGAAAGTTTTCCCGACCGAGAGAGTTTTCCCGACCGAGAGTCAAAATGAGGAAGTTTTCAAACAGGCAGTGTGTTTCACAAACTCAGGCTGGTATTTTCAGATCAGCTGTCATTTTCATTGTTTCATTTTATCATGGGTATGTGAAATGTTGTGCCTTGGTTCATCTTACACAATGATGATTGCTAAGCCAGATATGAGTCCTGAACGCCACACAGGCATTTGTAGGAAATCATGGTCAACTTATGTATCTGTATCGTTTTTAACATTGTAAAAGATGTAAAATGTAGATGAATGTGTTGAGAATAATAAAAAAAACGAAATCCAAAGTATAACTTTGACTTGACATTTATTTCTTTTGCATCACACAAAATCCATGCCATTTCACGTACATTACACAGAATCCATGAGAATGGGAAAGTTTTCCCAACCGAGAAAGTTTTCCCGACCGAGAGTCCCGACCGGGAAAGTTTTCCCGACCGAGAGTCCCGACCGAGAGAGTTTTCCCGACCGAGAGTGCCGACCGGGAAAGTTTTCCCGACCGAGAGTCCCGACCGAGAAAGTTTTCCCGACCGAGAAAGTTTTCCTGACCGAGAGTCCCGACCGAGAAAGTTTTCCCGACCGAGAGTCCCGACCGAGAAAGTTTTCCCGACCGAGAGAGTTTTCCCGACCGAGAGTCCCGACCGAGAAAGTTTTCCCGACCGAGAGTCCCGACCGAGAGAGTTTTCCCGACCGAGAGTCCCGGCCGAGAAAGTTTTCCCGACCGAGAGAGTTTTCCCGACCGAGAGTCAAAATGAGGAAGTTTTCAAACAGGCAGTGTGTTTCACAAACTCAGGCTGGTATTTTCAGATCAGCTGTCATTTTCATTGTTTCATTTTATCATGGGTATGTGAAGTGCCGTGGTTCATCTTACACAATGATGATTGCTAAGCCAGATAATAGTCCTGAACGCCACACAGGCATTTGTAGGAAATCATGGTCAACTTTTGTATCTGTATCGTTTTTAACATTGTAAAAGATGTAAAATGTAGATGAATGTGTTGAGAATAATAAAAAAAACGAAATCCAAAGTATAACTTTGACTTGACATTTATTTCTTTTGCATCACACAAACTCCATGCCATTTCACGTACATTACACAGAATCCATGAGAATGGGAAAGTTTTCCCGACCGAGAAAGTTTTCCCGACCGAGAGTTCCGACCGGGAAAGTTTTCCCGACCGAGAGTCCCGACCGAGAGACTTTTCCCGACCGAGAGTCCAAATGAGAAAGTTTTCAAACAGGCAGTGTGTTTCATAGACTCAGGCTGGTATTTTCAGACCAGCTGTCATTTTCATTGTTTCATTTTATCATGGGTATGTGAAATGTTGTGCCGTGGTTCATCTTGCACAATGATGAAACGCCACACAGGCCTACAAACGCCACACAAGCATTTGTAGGAAATCATGGTCAACTTGTGTATGTGTATCGTTTTTAACATTGTAAAAGATGTAAAATGTAGGTGATTGTGTTGAGAATAATAAAAAACGAAATCCAAAGTATTGCTTTCCCATGACATTTATTTCTTTTGCATCACACAAAATCCATGCCATTTCACGTACATTACACAGAATCCATCAAAACGGCAAACCTTTCTTTACACCAAAACTTTCCCGACCGAGGGAGTTTTCCCGATTGAGAGAGTTTTCCCGACCGAGAGTCCCGACCGAGAAAGTACATTTGGTGTACACATTTTAAATTTTGAGCTCGATGCACCAACTCAGTGGAGGTCTCTTCGAGCAAAGTATACTGATAGTTTAACCTTAACAGAGAGGGCAAGCTGTAGGCAAGAGCAAACCCAAGCGGAAGAAGAAATTGAAGCGATGCCCGAGCCTGTTGCAGACTCTGAAGAAGAGTCTTTAGCCACAGCAATAACTGCGTCTTTCAATAAACCTCAACCGGAGCCTCAGCCAGAGCCTTCAACTTCAACTTCCTCCGCGCTAGCCACTGTGGGGTCACATGGGACATGTGCTGACTTGTGTGTGTTGTTGTGAACTTAGACAGATGTACATGTTAAGCTGCGGACATGTTTCCTTTGAGGCATGCATCAAGGAGAACGTGAGGGTAACTGGGAAACGAATGTGTTTTATGTGTAAGGTAGAATGCGCATTTTATCGACCGGTGCACACCAGCTGCGTGTCAGATGTTACCTGCGTTGACTGTAACCAGCGCAGAGTGTACATGATGCTATGCGGTCACACGACCTGCGCGTGTGTGAACAAAGCTTGTTCAGAATGTAACACCAAACATACCGTGAGAAGTTTCTGTGAATGGATTGACAAACTAACAGCTTATCTGTGTGTATGATACATAAAAAACCTACTACAAGTATAGTAGATGTATTGCCATTACAAGTATTGCCATTATGAGTTTGGCTACTGCATCCAACATATTTTTGTATAATAAAGAACCACAAGTATTTCTACTACAAGTGTTATATTTGTGTATAATAAAAACTATTCTAAAATGGTGAATGTCAGTTACATTCTGTATAACATTCATTTATTGTACTGTGTAACAACATACATATTCAAATGTGATGGGCACAATCATTAACCACACAGTCTCTGTGTCTGCAAAGGCATCGGTTTATTGCAGTGTTTAAGAACATACAGATAAAATTGTACACAGTTAAGAAGAGCATAAACTAAACGCAAAGGGTATGTGATGGGCACAATCATTAACCACACAGTCTCTGTGTCTGCAAAGGCATCTGTTTATTGCAGCGTCTAACAACATACAGATACAATTGTGTGCAGTTGAGAAGAGCGTATTTTTTTTTAAAAAAAAGCAAAGCATACAGCTGTACACAAAAGAAAACAATACTTTGATCATAATGTAAAAGCAAACCGTACCGCTGTACACAAAAGACATCCAAGTGAACAACACTTTACATTTCCCAAAGTGACACTCGTGTACATGAGCTAGTTTTTTGGCGTGAGGCACTTGCTTTTCTTAAGAAGCTGGAGATCTGCGCAGCAGGGCATACTTGCGGTTGAAAAAACCTCGGTTGAACTAAGAGATCGAGTGGAGATGCTCTGCCTGGTGGTTAGTCGATCAAGATCGCATGAACACAGGCTCATGAACACAGGCTCATGAACACAAGCTCATGAACACAGGCGCAGGTCTCATGGAGAGGGTCTGAAATTGAGTCTCATGCGCTGAATAAAAAAAAAAAAAAAAACAAATTAGGCAAGGTGAAATTGTAGGCCGGGAGTGATATTGGGTTGGTTCTGTTTTTTTGGGGGGGGGGGTTGTGCAAAACACACACGGAACAGAGTGTGGTGGAGGCTGGGACACGGACAGAGCACAGCTTTCGCGTAGCTTGCGTGTCGCTTCACCGTATTGTCTGTTACCACACGCGGGAGCCAACCCTGATGCGCGGCCTGTGAAATACGACCCAGTGGAGAAGGCGACGTGAGAGGATAGCGCTTGTATTACGCGAAACTCCCTGGCTTGTGGAGGACAGATGTGTGATAAGCATGAACACAGGCTCATGAACACAGGCTCATGAACACAAGCTCATGAACACAGGCGCAGGTCTCATGGAGAGGGTCTGAAATTGAGTCTCATGCGCTGAATAAAAAAAAAAAAAAACAAATTAGGCAAGGTGAAATTGTAGGCCGGGAGTGATATTGGGTTGGTTCTGTTTTTTTTGGGGGGGGTTGTGCAAAACACACACGGAACAGAGTGTGGTGGAGGCTGGGACACGGACAGAGCACAGCTTTCGCGTAGCTTGCGTGTCGCTTCACCGTATTGACTGTTACCACACGCGGGAGCCAACCCTGATGCGCGGCCTGTGAAATACGACCCAGTGGAGAAGGCGACGTGAGAGGATAGCGCTTGTATTACGCGAAACTCCCTGGCTTGTGGAGGACAGATGTGTGATAAGCATGAACACAGGCTCATGAACACAGGCTCATGAACACAAGCTCATGAACACAGGCGCAGGTCTCATGGAGAGGGTCTGAAATTGAGTCTCATGCGCTGAATAAAAAAAAAAATAACAAAAACGAATTAAGCAAGGTGAAATTGTATGCAATCTTTATATATGCAGGGCAGTGAAATATCACAAAGTACAATGCTGACTAGTACAACAAGTAACATTGGGCCGGGATTGATATTGGGTTGGTTTTTTTTTTTTGGGGGGGGGGGGGGGGGGGGGGGGTGTTGAGCAAAACACACACGGAACAGAGTGTGGTGGAGGCTGGGACACGGACAGAGCACAGCTTTCGCGTAGCTTGCGTGTCGCTTCACCGTATTGTCTGTTACCACACGCGGGAGCCAACCCTGATGCGCGGCCTGTGAAATACGACCCAGGGGTACTCTGGGACCCCCGGGGTCCGGAGCTGCCCCGAAGGGGAGCACGAGGGTTTTCCCGACCGAGAGTCCCGACCGAGAGAGTTTTCCCGACCGAGAGTCCCGACCGAGAAAGTTTTCCCGACCGAGAGTCCCGACCGAGAGACTTTTCCCGACCGAGAGACTTTTCCCGACCGAGAGTCCAAATGAGGAAGTTTTCAAACAGGCAGTGTGTTTCACAAACTCAGGCTGGTATTTTCAGATCAGCTGCCATTTTCATTGTTTCATTTTATCATGGGTATGTGAAATGTTGTGCCTTGGTTCATCTTACACAATGATGATTGCTAAGCCAGATATGAGTCCTGAACGCCACACAGGCATTTGTAGGAAATCATGGTCAACTTTTGTATCTGTATCGTTTTTAACATTGTAAAAGATGTAAAATGTAGATGAATGTGTTGAGAATAATAAAAAAAACGAAATCCAAAGTATAACTTTGACTTGACATTTATTTCTTTTGCATCACACAAAATCCATGCCATTTCACGTACATTACACAGAATCTATGAGAATGGGAAAGTTTTCCCGACCGAGAAAGTTTTCCCGACCGAGAGTCCCGACCGGGAAAGTTTTCCCGACCGAGAGTCCCGACCGAGAGAGTTTTCCCGACCGAGAGTCCAAATGAGGAAGTTTTCAAACAGGCAGTGTGTTTCACAAACTCAGGCTGGTATTTTCAGATCAGCTGCCATTTTCATTGTTTCATTTTATCATGGGTATGTGAAATGTTGTGCCGTGGTTCATCTTACACAATGATGATTGCTAAGCCAGATATGAGTCCTGAACGCCACACAGGCATTTGTAGGAAATCATGGTCAACTTTTGTATCTGTATCGTTTTTAACATTGTAAAAGATGTAAAATGTAGATGAATGTGTTGAGAATAATAAAAAAAAACGAAATCCAAAGTATAACTTTGACTTGACATTTATTTCTTTTGCATCACACAAAATCCATGCCATTTCACGTACATTACACAGAATCCATGAAAATGGGAAAGTTTTCCCGACCGAGAAAGTTTTCCCAACCGAGAGTCCCGACCGAGAGAGTTTTCCCGACCGAGAGTCCCGACCGAGAGTCCCGACCGAGAGACTTTTCCCGACCGAGAGTCCCGACCGAGAAAGTTTTCCCGACCGAGAGTCAAAATGAGGAAGTTTTCAAACAGGCAGTGTGTTTCACAAACTCAGGCTGGTATTTTCAGATCAGATGTCATTTTCATTGTTTCATTTTATCATGGGTATGTGAAGTGCCGTGGTTCATCTTACACAATGATGATTGCTAAGCCAGATATGAGTCCTGAACGCCACACAGGCATTTGTAGGAAATCATGGTCAACTTTTGTAACTGTATCGTTTTTAACATTGTAAAAGATGTAAAATGTAGATGAATGTGTTGAGAATAATTAAAAAAACGAAATCCAAAGTATAACTTTGACCTGACATTTATTTCTTTTGCATCACACAAAATCCATGCCATTTCACGTACATTACACAGAATCCATGAAAATGGGAAAGTTTTCCCTACCGAGAAAGTTTTCCCGACTGAGAGTCCCGACCGGGAAAGTTTTCCCGACCGAGAGTCCCGACCGAGAGAGTTTTCCCGACCGAGAGAGTTTTCCCGACCGAGAGAGTTTTCCCGACCGAGAGTCCCGACCGAGAGAGTTTTCCCGACCGAGAGTCCCGACCGAGAAAGTTTTCCCGACCGAGAGTCCCGACCGAGAAATTTTTCCCGACCGAGAGTCCAAATGAGAAAGTTTTCAAACAGGCAGTGTGTTTCATAGACTCAGGCTGGTATTTTCAGACCAGCTGTCATTTTCATTGTTTCATTTTATCATGGGTATGTGAAATGTTGTGCCGTGGTTCATCTTGCACAATGATGAAACGCCACACAGGCCTACAAACGCCACACAAGCATTTGTAGGAAATCATGGTCAACTTGTGTATGTGTATCGTTTTTAACATTGTAAAAGATGTAAAATGTAGGTGATTGTGTTGAGAATAATAAAAAACGAAATCCAAAGTATTGCTTTCCCATGACATTTATTTCTTTTGCATCACACAAAATCCATGCCATTTCACGTACATTACACAGAATCCATCAAAACGGCAAACCTTTCTTTACACCAAAACTTTCCCGACCGAGGGAGTTTTCCCGACTGAGAGAGTTTTCCCGACCGAGAGTCCCGACCGAGAAAGTACATTTGGTGTACACATTTTAAATTTTGAGCTCGATGCACCAACTCAGTGGAGGTCTCTTCGAGCAAAGTATACTGATAGTTTGACCTTAACAGAGAGGGCAAGCTGTAGGCAAGAGCAAAACCAAGCGGAAGAAGAAATTGAAGCGATGCCCGAGCCTGTTGCAGACTCTGAAGAAGAGTCTTTAGCCACAGCAATAACTGCGTCTTTCAATAAACCTCAACCGGAGCCTCAGCCAGAGCCTTCAACTTCAACTTCCTCCGCGCTAGCCACTGTGGGGTCACATGGGACATGTGCTGACTTGTGTGTGTTGTTGTGAACTTAGACAGATGTACATGTTAAGCTGCGGACATGTTTCCTTTGAGGCATGCATCAAGGAGAACGTGAGGGTAACTGGGAAACGAATGTGTTTTATGTGTAAGGTAGAATGCGCACTTTATCGACCGGTGCACACCAGCTGCGTTTCAGATGTTACCTGCGTTGACTGTAACCAGCGCAGAGTGTACATGATGCTATGCGGTCACGCGACCTGCGCGTGTGTGAACAAAGCTTGTTCAGAATGTAACACCAAACATACCGTGAGAAGTTTCTGTGAATGGATTGACAAACTAACAGCTTATCTGTGTGTATGATACATAAAAAACCTACTACAAGTATAGTAAATGTGTTGCCATTACAAGTATTGCCATTATGAGTTTGGCTACTGCATCCAACATATTTTTGTATAATAAAGAACCACAAGTATTTCTACTACAAGTGTTATATTTGTGTATAATAAAAACTATTCTAAAATGGTGAATGTCAGTTACAGTCTGTATAACATTCATTTATTGTACTGTGTAACAACATACATATTCAAATGTGATGGGCACAATCATTAACCACACAGTCTCTGTGTCTGCAAAGGCATCGGTTTATTGCAGTGTTTAAGAACATACAGATAAAATTGTACACAGTTAAGAAGAGCATAAACTAAACGCAAAGGGTATGTGATGGGCACAATCATTAACCACACAGTCTCTGTGTCTGCAAAGGCATCTGTTTATTGCAGCGTCTAACAACATACAGATACAATTGTGTGCAGTTGAGAAGAGCGTATTTTTTTTTAAAAAAAAGCAAAGCATACAGCTGTACACAAAAGAAAACAATACTTTGATCATAATGTAAAAGCAAACCGTACCGCTGTACACAAAAGACATCCAAGTGAACAACACTTTACATTTCCCAAAGTGACACTCGTGTACATGAGCTAGTTTTTTGGCGTGAGGCACTTGCTTTTCTTAAGAAGCTGGAGATCTGCGCAGCAGGGCATACTTGCGGTTGAAAAAACCTCGGTTGAACTAAGAGATCGAGTGGAGATGCTCTGCCTGGTGGTTAGTCGATCAAGATCGCAACGAAGCGATAACTTCCTTACGTGTCAAGTACAGTTGGTTCACAAGGATTTGCATTCGACTTCTTGTTGTTGATCAGAGGCAAGGGAACCACATTGAAATACGCAATCGGTGCAGACGACACGTACACACGATACATCCTATTGTCTACCGCGCAGTCGCCTCACCAGCTTACGTTCCCAGACATGCAATCGCTCGTACGTTATTGTATGAAGGATGTGAGCAAGCTTTCAGATGGCAAAGAAGACTACGACATGATCAGAGAACTGCAATGTCACCAGACTCAAAGCGCCGATCAGATCAAGTTCTGTGATAAGCTCGAAGGCTTAAAACTGAGATCAGATCCGCATTGCGAGGTAATAGACCGGCGTACAGACCTCAGAGGGCCACCTGTCGTTCACAGGAATCTAAAACCTAGAATGCGTAATACAGACACAGTGTTCCCGAGGCTGGCGTCGGACAATCCGCCTGTTGTTCACAGAAGCGGGGCTGTACAACCTACGGATTTCAGAGCACCACCTGTTGACAAGGATCTAAATCCCAGGACGTGCAATAAAGACAGTGTTCCCGAGGTCGGCGTCAGACAATCCACCTGTCGTTCACAGAAACTTGAAGCCGAATAATGACAGTCCCACACTCTTCGCCGAAGCGACACCCCGGCCTCTGCCTGTTAGAAACACCAGCTCATCTGGAAAGGACCCTGTCGGATTCGGGGAGGGTTACACTTTGCTGGCAGCTTATTATAACTACGGGAAAAACGTGGAACAACAGTCCGAAGTGAACCAAGATCCAGTCAAACGCAACCGCCATGAAGACGGAGCACCTGTAGGATCCGGAATCCATCAGATACGTTACTGGACCCCTAAAGCTAAGGGTAGCATTAACGATCGTGAGCCCTACGAGTAAGAACACAGCTGTGACACGGACTCTTGATTCTCCCGCACCCATTGTATTAGTGTTTGTGAAGACACGTGAAGATAGAAGTGAAATGTTACACTTTTGTCTGTATGATATTGAACGACACAGTGCTGGCAAAGTATTACATTTCTTTATTTAGGTAAAGTTCACAAGTCAAGGTACATCACCAATACATGCAGGCTAGTTCGCTAACCAACAAGCTATGGGTTACCATTATTCCCAATATAGGTCGAGAATGTCCGAATGAGCTTAAAGTGGCGACAACGGGTCACCTTGAGGCGTCGTGCTATAAGACGTCGGGTTACACGACTAGGCCACGGTGCAAAGAATCCACGTCGCTAATATGTTGTATTTAGCATACTCAGTCAAAGCGAAGCCTCTGTTGATCACATCGACCAGCCAGTATGCATCCAACAGGTCTCATCACCCCAGTGATCCTGGTCTATGTGACATCGTGTGGAGCTACTTCAGAAGAAGGCCCATTCTGGATAGCTCTGTACAACTGTAACTAACGACTACATGTACATATTGAATGTGCACCAAATTTCAAGTAATAAGAGTGGATGAATTACTCAAATGTGATGCGGCTTATCGTAGGTGTGCTAATTGTGAAGTGCAACTTATTTCAAATAAACACCTTGTGTATACATGACAAATGAGCGTCAATGTGTTTCCTTACACATGCAGCCACAGATTATATAGCTGAAATTCATCTAAAAGGTGAGTGTTTCCAAGTGTCCAATGTGATGCACAACACCGCACACGAACATGAAATGTGAACACTTTTATTCAAGCAAGGTAGTTACAAGTATGCCACAACAGTTTATTTTTATTGCAATCAAGCGCACCCGATATAATCATAGGTCGGTCAGGAGAATCATACGGCGGTCGGAAGACCGAGCGCGGTGTCGATATTGAACTGTACAAAATATTGGCCTGCACGAAACTAGGAGAAAAATTTAAATGGGCGTGGTATCCACGGAGGGAAATGATGATGCACGGGGGGGCATACCATTAGGGACATGCGCAACAGGGGAGTGCGTTTTTAAAACGCCCCCCTGTGGCTGAATTTTTTTTTACAATATCAACAAACTGTCCGTGTTTCAGGCGCTCGATCCCTTAACCCTTGTGCGCCCTGGACCAAAAAAAAAAAAAAAAGGGAGGGGGGGGGGGTCACACAGACCCCGGCAGCGCAGACCCAGGTCTCGTCGCGAAACAGGGCCCCGGCTCGGGGTGGGGGCGGATGGGGGTCAGGTGGACCCCCTGCTATAGCGGGTCTCGTCACAGCGTCGGACAAAGGCACCTAATCGGCTGTAACCCTCCATCGATCGGGTAAGTTACGATGGCAAACCTTGGGGTCTGGAGGGACCCCCAAGCGCCAAGGCAACAACTCTCAACTTCACATCATCATCTTCATCATCATCATCATCGTCTCCTTCTCGAGAGTGTTCACGTAAACCGGCCTCAGTGAGGACCTCGGACTCTCCCTGCCTGCTAGTCCTCCTACCTCCTTCCTCTTGGTTCTCCTGCTCCTCGCAGGGTAGGGCTTAGCCTTACGGGCCCCGGGTTACGCGTAAACCGGCCTAAGTGAGGACCTCGGACGCCTCCTGCATCCCAGTCCTCCTACCTCCTGCTCCTCGGTTCTCCTGCTCCTCGCAGGGTAGGGCTTAGCCTTACGGGCCCCGGGTTACACGTAAACCGGCCTAAGTGAGGACCTCGGACCTTCCATGCCTGCTGGTCCTCCTTCCTCCTTCTGCTCCATTCTCCTGCTCCTCGAAGGCGAGCACCTTGCCGGATGGGCCCCGGTTTACGCATAAACCGGCCTAAGTGAGGACTGGGGTAGCTCTCTACTCCGTGGGTACTCTGTGACCACTTAGTAATGGCGATGGGGTATTTCGCAACCCCAATGCACGTTCGTAAGTTACGATGGGAAACACTGGGGTCTGGAAGGACCCCCAAGCGCCACGGCAACAACTCTCAACTTCATATCATCATCTTCATCATCATCATCATCATCGTCGTCTCCTTCTCGGCAGTGTTCGCGTAAACCAGCCTAAGTGGGGACCTCGGACTCTCCCTGCCTGCTAGTCCTCCTACCTCCTTCTGCTCCGTTCTGCTGCTCCTCGAAGGCAAGCACCTTGTCGGATGGGCCCCGGGTTATGCGTAAACCGGCCTAAGTGAGGACCTCGGACTCTCCCTGCCTCCAAGTCCTCCTTCCTCCTTCTGTTCCGTTCTCCTGCTCCTCACAGGGGAGCGTTTAGCCGGATTGGCCTCGGGTTACGCGTAAACCGGCCTTCGAGAGGAGCAGGGATGTTCTCTACTCCACGATTACTATGGGGTCAAAGCGTACCCACGATGGGGTATTTCGCAACCCCAATACACATTCGTAAGTTACGATGGCAAACACTGGGGTCTGGAGGGACCCCGAACCGCCATTCGAAAGTTTCGATGGCAAACACTGGGGTCCGGAGGGACCCCGAACCGCCGGAGCAAACAACTCTCAACTTCAGATCATCATCATCATCATCATCATCATCATCAATGTCTCCTTCTCGGCAGTGTTCGCGTAAACCGGCCTAAGTGAGGACCTCGGACTCTCCCTGCCTCTCCATCCTGCGACCTCCTTCTGCTCCGTTCTCCTGCTCCTCGCAGGTGAGCGCTTTGCCGGATGGGCCTTGGGTTACGCGTAAATGGGCCTGAGTGAGGACCTCGGGCTCTCCGTTGCTCCTCGTCTGCCTTGCTCCTTCTCCATCGTTCTCCTGCGCCTCGCTAGTGAAAGAGCAGCTGTTTGGTCTGCCTATTACGAAATCCTTGCTCCTTCTTCTTCGTTCTCATGCACTTCGCTAGTGAAAGAGAAGCTGTTTGGCCTTCCTATTACGCGAACACCGCCCTCCAGTTGGATCTCGGGCTCTCCGTTGCTCCTCGTCCTCCTCGCTCCCTCTACATCGTTCTCAAGCACCTCGCTAGTAAAAGAGAAGCTGTTTGGCCTTCCTATTACGCGAACACCGCCCTCCAGTTGGATCTCGGGCTCTCCGTTGCTCCTCGTCCTCCTCGC
Source organism: Pelmatolapia mariae (assembly GCF_036321145.2). Lineage (NCBI taxonomy): Eukaryota > Metazoa > Chordata > Actinopteri > Cichliformes > Cichlidae > Pelmatolapia > Pelmatolapia mariae. The sequence goes on from NC_086245.2 coordinate 8,184,021, forward strand.
TCCCTCTACATCGTTCTCAAGCGCCTCGCTAGTAAAAGAGAAGCTGTTTGGCCTGCCCATTACGCGAACACCGCCCTCCGTTTATGCTCCTCGCTAGCGTACGCTTATGTCTGCGGAGGGCCGGTTTCTTGAACACCGCCATCGGTGAGGACCTCTGGATCTCCTTTGCTCCTCGTCCTCCCTGCTCCCTCTCCTTTGTTCTCATGCGCCTCGCTAGTGAAAGAGAAGCTGTTTGGCCTGCCTATTACGCGAACACTGCCCTCCAGTTGGACCTCGGGCTCTCCATGCCTCCTCGTCCTCCTCGCTCCCTCTACATCGTTCCCCTGCGCCTCGCTAGTGAAAGAGCAGCTGTTTGGCCTGCCTATTACGCAAACACCGCCCTCCATTTGGACCTCGGGCTCTCCGTGCCTCCGTGTCCTCCTTGCTTTCTTTCCATCATTCTCAAGTGCCTCGCTAGTAAAAGTGCAGCTGTTTGGCCTGCCCATTACGCGAACACCGCCCTCCGTTTATGCTCCTCGCTAGCGTACGCTTATGTCTGCGGAGGGCCGGTTTCGCGAACACCCCCTTCGGTGAGGACCTCGGGATCTCCGTTGCTCCTCGTCCTCCTTGCTCCCTCTACATCGTTCTCAAGTGCCTCGCTAGTGAAAGCGAAGCTGTTTTGCCTGCCTATTACGTGAACACCGCCCTCCAGTTGGACCTCGGGCTCTCCGTGTCTCCTCCTCCTCCTTGCTCCCTCTCATTGTTCTCAAGTGCCTCGCTAGTGAAAGAGCAGCCGTTTGGCCTACCCATTACGTGAACATGGCCCTCCATTTATGCTCCTCGCGAGCGTACGCTTAGGCCTGCGGATGGCCGGTTTCGCGAACACCGCCCTCTAGTTGGACCTCAGGCTCTCCGTTTCTCCTCGTACTCCTTACTCCCTCTACACCTTTCTCAAGCGCCTCGCTAGTGAAAGAGCAGATCTGTGGCCTGCCTACTACGCGAACACCGCCCTCCGTTTGGACTTCAGACACTCCTTGCCTCCTCCTCATCCTTGCTCCCTCTACATCGTTCTCAAGTGCCTCGGTAGCGTACGCTTAGGTCTGCGGAGGGCGGGTTACGCGAACACCACCATTTTTGAGGAACCCAGTACCTCCTACACACACACACACACACACACACACACACACAGACACACACACACACACGAGGCAGTGAGGAGGAGAAGGAGGTTGTTGCTACGCCTGCGTCGCGAAACCAGGGCTCATTGTGTGCGCGCCCGGAGTAGCTACGGGGAAACACGTGGGACAACCGACCAGTTTGGGGTCATGGTTTATTCAACGCGTATTTTCAGTGTGGTTTAACTTGGTAATCTGATCTGAAAGACTTTCCCTGAATGTGCCTTAATTTCACCTCTTTTTCCTTTCTCCTTTTCTTAGCTTACTGAAAATGTTGGCGACCAAAGGCCGGATTCAGGGACGTGTGCTGCTTGTGCTACTCGCGTTACGTGGGCAAACTGCTCGCTGTCATCATCGATACAAAGGTAAAGTGCAATCCCAGGGTTGTGTGCTGCTTGTGGTACTCGCTTTATGTAGACAAACTGCTTGCTGTCAACATCGATGCAAAGATAACAAAAGAATAGCCTAGTGTAACGTAGTGTTTCATGTTTTGTTTTGTTTTTTTCTAGAATGATTCAAATGTAACCATCGTTTCCCCAACCCCGCAGGCTCTGCGACCCGTGAAGAACTGAGACTCCTTCTGGTCGGTAAAACAGGCTCGAGAAATAATGCGTCCGGAAACACCATCCTGGGGGATGCGTACGCTTTCAAAGAGGACGTTTCGCCCGAGTCTCTCACCGACAGCTGTCTCAGAAAAGAGGCAGAGGGCGACAAACTGGTGGGAGAGGATGTGATGAAAATCGGCCAGCTGCGGCTGGTCACAGAGTGTTACAAAGGAGATTACTGAGATTCGTTTGTAACAAAAGGCTGATTCTTTCAATGCACGCATCCTACGGTGAGATTTATATCATGTATTCACAGCCACCAGAGGCGCTGTACAGCACCGAGTGCCTGAAACACAGACAGTTTGTTGATATTTTTTTAATGTAAACCTTCTTTTTTTTTCATGTAAACCTGTTCTTGACATATCTACTGAGATTCGTTTGTCTTGAAAGGCTGATTCAACCCCGTTGTTGACTTTTATTTTGCCTTCCAGATTGCCTCAGTTGTATCGTGAGTGTAATTTCAAATAAAATAAAATAAAACTCAGAAGCATCTGTGTGTTGTATTCTTCTTCTTCTTCTTCTTCTTCTTCTTCTCATCATTATTATTATTATTATTATTATTATTATTATTATTATTATCATTATTATTGTTATTATTGTGATTATGCTTCATTTTCATGTACTGGGGTATCAATGACCCCCATGGTGCCACAGCAGCTTCTGTGTGTGGTCCCCAAGTGCTACGTTTTCTTTCCCGATCCCCTGACGAACCCATTAGAATCGCTCTGGGGCACTCTTCGACCCCAAATGATCATTCTGGTTTTTTTTAACATTTTCATTCACCGGTCTCTACTGAGGTTGGGGTACTCTGGGACCCCCGGGGTCTGGGGCTGCCCCGAAGGGAAGCATGAGGGTTAACATTTTCATTCACCGGTCTCTACTGAGGGTGGGGTACTCTGAGACCCCCGGGGTCTGGGGCTGCCCCGAAGGGGAGCATGAGGGTTAATGTAAACCTTCTTTTTTTTTCATGTAAACCTGTTCTTGACATATCTACTGAGATTCGTTTGTCTTGAAAGGCTGATTCAACCCCGTTGTTGACTTTTATTTTGCCTTCCAGATTGCCTCAGTTGTATCGTGAGTGTAATTTCAAATAAAATAAAATAAAACTCAGAAGCATCTGTGTGTTGTATTCTTCTTCTTCTTCTTCTTCTCATTATTATTATTATTATTATTATTATTATTATTATCATTATTATTATTATTATTGTGATTATGCTTCATTTTCATGTACTGGGGTATCAATGACCCCCATGGTGCCACAGCAGCTTCTGTGCGTGGTCCCCAAGTGCTACGTTTTCTTTCCCGATCCCCTGACGAACCCATTAGAATCGCTCTGGGGCACTCTTCGACCCCAAATGATCATTCTGGTTTTTTTTAACATTTTCATTCACCGGTCTCTACTGAGGTTGGGGTACTCTGGGACCCCCGGGGTCTGGGGCTGCCCCGAAGGGAAGCATGAGGGTTAACATTTTCATTCACCGGTCTCTACTGAGGGTGGGGTACTCTGAGACCCCCGGGGTCTGGGGCTGCCCCGAAGGGGAGCATGAGGGTTAATGTAATGGTTTAATTACTGCAACCGTAGAGACCTATGGTACATAGCTCATTAACAGAGATAGATAGATCATATTTCAGCTTAAATTAATGACAGGACATTTTTGAGCTGTCTTGTAGGAATGGGATCTAAAAGACAGACTGATGGTTTGGAGTAGTGATGGGATTTCCGGCTCTTTTTAGAGAACCAGCTCTTTCGGCTCGGCTCACTAAAAAGAGCCGGCTCTTTCGGCTCCGAACCGGCTCTTCAGGTTGTTTTGTTGCTTTAATTAATTTATTATTAACAATAATATAAAATTATGCACAAAAGGAATTACTAATGTAAAAAAAAAGTGGTTTTATTTATATATGTTTATATATAAATATATGCAGTGGCCCCTAGAGACAAAGCACGTACAAACTCCAAAAAGCACGTACAAATTCCAAAGCACGTACAAACTCCAAAAAGCACGTACAAATTCCAAAGCACGTACAAACTCCAAAACACATTCCTAGAGTTAACTGAACTTCCAAAACAGAGCTACCTAGATCACTTAAATTACACAATTGAAAGCATATGTGCATGGTTTGTGTATTTATACACAAGCACTCATATATATTCAAATAATTTTAAAAAAAGAAGTTCATTTACCTGTTACTACCACACACCAAATCCGGTCGTTGGTACTTGCTGGCTTGTGTAGCCACTAGGTAACAAAAGCTCAACACTGCGGCTAGCATTCTGGAGCACTTCTGTTGTGTTTTGTACGTGTTTTGGAGTTTTTACGTGCTTCTGAGTTTTTACGTGTTTTGGAGTTTGTACGTGCTTCAGGGTTTGCACGTGTTTTGAAGTTTTTACGTGTTTTGGAGTTTTTACGTGTTTTTGGAGTTTGTACGTGCTTCAGGGTTTGTACGTGCTTCTGAGTTTGTACGTGTTTTGGAGTTTTTACGTGTTTTGAAGTTTGTACGTGCTTTGTCTCTAGGGGCCACCGTAAATATACTTTTATTTATTCACTCCACATAAAATGTAATAAATAAATCATATAATACAAAAACCAACTATTCACAGTTCAACTTTTAACTATTTAAATTTTCAGCTTTTTCCTTTTAAACAAATTTAAAATGAAATAACACAAAACACTGCAAACCACAACACAATTAAATATAAATTACAATATGAAAACAAAAAGAACATGCATATTCTCTGTCATATGTGCCTGCATGAATAAACTTTCTGAATCCTTTATCATCCGCAACTGAAAATAGTTGTGGATGATTACTATACCTTTCTAATGTGACGTTGTTGTCCCTGGCTCTCTTTCTCTCTCTTTCCCTCCCGCTCTGTTCCTGTGCTACTGCGAGTGTAACTACCGCCCCTCCCCCCTCTTTCCAGTGCAAAGCACAAGGCTCGCATGCCGAGTGAAGCGGGGAAAAAAGTGCGAGAGAGAGGGTGAGAGAAAGAAAAAAAAAAAACACGGCTCGCGAGAAGGAGCCGGCTCGCGTTCATGTCAAAGATCCGGCTCTAAGAGCCATTTCGTTCGCGACCGACACATCACTAGTTTGGAGAAAGGGATTACTGAAATTAACTAAGAAAGATCAATCAGAGAGAAGGAGTCTAAACAAACATCAGTTTATGCTCCAGACATAATGGTGATAGATCCTGCAAAACACCTCATAAAAGTATTTGTGGGAAACCAGCAGTGATTGGACATAAATCTGTATGTGTCTAAAGGTCAGTTCAAACTATAAAATAATTTGAACAGAGGATGCAGTGAGGCTACTTTTATTAAGCTAACACCAAAAACATGTCAAGCTTCCTTCCAAAAATGTTTAATAAAAAAAATAAAATATCCTAAAATAAATGGAAACAATATGTTGTGAATTTTATATGCAAACAACTGCCAGAAAAGTCATGGCTATTACTGTGAGCCGTAGATGTGCAGTTTGAGATGTTACAGTGAACACTGTGAATTTTTTATTGAAATTAATGATGTGGTGTGTCTTAAACTATTATCTATTAAAAAAGAAGAAGAAAAATTAAGATACAAATGCACATTAATAAAACATTCAAAGCTCCTAAAAATAGATAAACAGATGGCACAGATGAGCAAGTTATTTAAATTAACATTTCAGATCTTGCCTTTATTAAATCATATTAACTAAAAATGGACCAGCAGAGCTTAGGTGACTTCGATGAAACTGAAAATAATTGGCTTTAAAATTTTAAATGAAAGACAAATTAAATTGTTTTTGAAACATGGAGTGCGGATAAAGTGCAGTGAGAGAAATCGTTATAATTGACAAAGATATGTAATGTCCTTGTAGCTGAACAAAGCTACACTGTGTTAGGAATAAATAGGATAGGATAGGATAAAATAGTAAACATGCATGACAAATTATGTTTTCAAAAACATTTGAAAGTTTATTTTGAAAAACTAAAATTCAAAATTTCTGTCAAAAATCCAAACACAACTTGTTTCATGCACAAGAAAATGTTTAGCATCTTATATTACACTAATATCCAACAATCTAAGCCATTCTGCATGAAAGGCTTAAAAGTTCCTAATATAACATTTGTTCTTATTGTTAAATATACAGCAACTGAACATTTTAATGTTGTATTTAAGGTAAATAAACACAACTATTGATGTGTTAATGATACTATTTCTCATACTTGTAGCTAAACAAATGTTTGAAATGAGTTTTCGTACAGCTCATTACTGTTAAGCAGGTTTTTTAACTGCTGTTTGAGAAGCGTCATTGGCGGTAATATTTTTTTCTGCTCTAGTATCTGTTTGAATTTGTCTTGAAATAGATGAGCTGCGACCCTCCCCCCCATCCTTTAAAGTCATCAGGAAGTTGGGGTTTTTTTAACAGAGAGCTGTGAAAAGTGTTGTGCTTCACTTCTTTTTGAAAAGCCTGAGGTGAGGGTCGCAGAGGGGAATCTTGATGCTAAATATTCAGTAAATATTGAAGGAATTGATTAAAATAATAAGCACCAGTTTCTTTTTGTTTTTTATTGTGATTCAAACACAGGTGGACTAACTCTCAAGTCTGGAGCTTGAAGACTCAGCATGATGAGCCGTCCACAGAAATACATAGAAGGTAAGAACATTAATGTGGTGGTAAATCAACAGGGAGGAGAAAAAGCTACACTTTTTATGAACAATGTTGTTTTCATAGAACGTAACATCTACTGAAATTAAACAATACTAAACTAATTATAGTTATCTCAAGCAGGGCTTTGTCACATGAAAATATGAAAAACCTTATGAAGAAATTTATGAAGAAAAAAATTAGTCAACCATTTTGCTGTGTAATATACAGTGTGTCATGTTTCCCATTGGTCTAATCCAGCTGTGGTTCTCACCTGTTTTAAACTTATATAGTAGACAAACAGTGAAATTATATTAAGCAGTGAAATATCTTTACATCTGTCCTCAACTGCACTAGAGTTCGAACTATTTATTAAACGTTTATGTACTTGTGTGTTCACTTTCTGTCTCCTCTGAATCAGGTGAAGGTCTTCACTCTCAACATGCAAAATCAAGCAATGCGTTAAAGCTCAGAGTGGCCGTGCTGGTTGTCTGTGTTCTCCTGGTATCGGCTCTCGTGGTAACTTATCTCTGTGAGTTGGCAGTTTTATATATGTGTCTTTACTTAAATAAGCGTCTGATTTATCATAAATTAAATGAGAATCAGAATGTTTATATTAAAAATTTTAAAAGAAACTCAACTTATGACCTTTTAATTCATCTGCATCATATGAAATACTTATATTTTAAAGTTCTAACAGGCTTCAGAACAAATCTGTCCAGTATTTTAATTAAATATAAAAAGAATTTTGAAAGTATTTTAGCTCTTAACAAAGGTCAGTGAGCTATATTATCACCTGCTTTCCTATAACACAGTGTCAAGTCCTTGCTTCTAGCATTGTCTTATGCAACACATGCAGTCAGTTTATAGCAGTCAATTATTGATTTATTAGGGTTAAGAAAACCTGAAATAAATGCATAACATGTCATAATTTTGAGTAATGACATAATTAATAATTGGATGAATGGCAAAGTCATTCACCAATTTGTTGTACTTTGAGGTGGAACTATGCTTTTTAATGCTTTATTTTATTTACATATATATATATATATATATATATATATATGTATGTAAATATACACATATTTAATAAACTAACATCTACACACACATATATATATATATATATATATATATATATATATATATATATATATATATATATATATTAGTTTATTACTTGCAGATTAATTGTGATTTTATGATTTTATTATGATTTTTTTAATGAAATTATATTCAATTAAAAATAAAGCATTTAAAAGCATTGTTTTACTTTTCAGTTAAATCATAAAACACTTTATAAGTGGTCGCGCTATGCATTCATTTCACAATGACATCAGAAAGGTTCTGGTAATGAAGATCTTCTCATTGGTTATAGACTCTACAGATACAAATGCAAATACACTTTATAGAGATTAAGTGAAACCAAAAATATTACTGGCTGATTTTAATTTTTTCTTATTTTATTTTTTAATAAGTGTTTGAGCTTTTGAAAACCAGGGAAATGCTCAGAAATCTTGAACTGAAGCAGAAAAACGTAAAAGGCGATGTCACAGGTAAGAATATGAGACTCCTGTACTATAATTTTATACTAAACTCCTTCATTTAATCACGTAACACATATAATACTATTAAATTTTGCTTATTGTTTTTTCCTAAGATTTTAAGCAGGAAACATTTTCATACTTGTTATTGATCCTGATGAATAATTGCTGTTCTTTTTTTTAATCCTGTTCTTTCTCTTTGTATTGTTTTTTTAGAGAGACTGCCTGAAATCAAACCATGTAGTACAGTGCAGCCCACATGTCCAGAGCCTGAAGTAAAAATTAGTAAGTTATGAATTGCCAAGAGATTTAATAAGCAAATAAATAAAAGTATGAAATTATATATAATATATAAAAATATATAGCTACAGGACCCAAGGAGCAGCATGCTGAAAACTTAATGAAAATCAAATATTTTTTAATTTCTTTTTCAAAACAGTAACACAACCGTGCAACATATTACAGACTACAACCCCACAACCTACTGAAATAACCACCAGTAAGTTTTAGATTTTGTTTTTGACACGTTGTTTTATCCTCTGATTAAGGAAACAGAATAAAAGGAGAATTGTGCTGCAGCCAAATAAAAAAATAGATGATCTTGCTGAAATTTTACAAAAATGTTTTTATCTCTTATCCATACCAGTAACACAATCATACAGCACGATACCGACTACAACCCCACAACCTTCTGAAATAACTACGAGTAAGTTTATATTTTGCCATTGGAATGTTTTTTTTAATCCTCCGATTAAAGAAACAATGATGGACTGACAGAATCAGTATGTTAGATTTCAACTGCAGGCCAGTCTCCTAATACATAAAAATGAACATGTTTTCTTCCACCTGACTGAAGTCTTTAATGTATTCCCCTCAAAGATGATCCATGTTATAAATGTGAAGATGGCTGGAAGCAACATGGAGAAAATTGCTATTTTTTCTCCACAAGCAAATCATCCTGGAATGAGAGCAGCACTGAATGTATCACTAAAGGAGGAGACCTGGTTAAGATAGACAGCAGTGAGGAGCAGGTATAAAACATTTCTGCAGGTTCATGATCTCAAACTCATATTTCATCCAAAGATGGGAAGTTTCACAAAGTAATTTAATCAAATTTTCCTGTTTAGAGTTTCTTGAGGACAACCATTCAACAAATAACAGGGGGATATGAGATTTATTTCTGGATCGGACTGACAGACTCAGCAGAAGAGGGCAGATGGTTGTGGGTGGATGGCTCACCGCTGAATGAAAGGTTTAATTAAATCCAATTACATTATATTACATACACAAACAGTCAAAAGTTTGGACACACCTTCTCATTTAATGGTTTTTCTTTATTTTCATGACGATTTACATTGTAGATTCTCACTGAAGAGATCAAAACTATGAATGAACACACATGAAATTATGTAGTAAACAAAAAAGTGCAAAATTACTCAAAAAATGTATTATATATTATATTATATGTATTATATATATTTAAAAAAAAAATCCCCACTCGCCCCTGCGGGCGGTCTATCCTTCGACCTCAGTTCCTCTACCACAGGCCTGGGAGCTTGAGGGTCATGCCCAGTATCTTAGCTGATCCTAGGACTGTGCTCTTCTGGATCTCCACTTTTGTTGCTGGGATCTGCTGGAGTCACTTGCCTAGCTTAGGAGTCACTGCACCTTCTCCAGCTCTTCTCTGAGCCCTTAGTACTTCTTAAGCTTCTCGTGTTCCTTCTTCCTGATGTTGCTGTCATTTGGAACCGCTACATCTATCACTATGGCTGTCTTCTTCTGCTTTGTCCATTTTGTCCGTCTGTATCTGGAAGGCCCCACATGATTCATTCTCGACCATCCTAGGAGGCGTCTCCCGTTTTGACCTTGGGACTTTCCAGCCCTGGTGTGATAGACCCCAGCCTCTATGGATCTTGTGCTCAGAGCTTGTTCCTGTGCTGCTATGATTAGTGCCTCTGTGCTGTCTTTCAGTCCAGCTTTATCCAGCCACTAGTAGGATTTCTGGATATCAGCCACGTCCTCTATCCGCCAGTGACAGTGAGGAGGTAGGAGAAAAGAGAGGAGAGAAAAGAAGAGAGAGAAGAAGGGCAGAGAGACAGGGGGAAAAAAACACAAACAGTGGGAAAGAAGAGACACGTTTCATGACATGCAGTAGTGGCATATTAAAAAATTGAACAAATTCTGAAAATATTTTTATTCATTTTCACAATCAAAGTTACCAGCTTTCACTGTTGCTGTTCTTTCTGTTCTTAATTGATTAGGTTGACATTCTGGTACTTTCATGAGCCAGATGATTGGACTGAGGAAGATTCTGATGGAGAGGACTGTGTGAGGATGGACTCAGAGGATTGGTTTGATAAATCATGCAAAGCACGTGAAAGAAGTATTTGTGAGAAACCAGCTGCTGCTGTGTGTCCTCACTTCAGTTCAGGAACAACAGTGAGAGTAGAGGACACAATGAGCTATTTTTCTAAGGCTAATGCAAACATTTAAAGTTTCCATTAAGAAATGTTTAATGAAAAAACTATGTATATATATATATATATATATATATATATATATATATATATATATATATATATACTGTTTGCAATTAAATAAATACTTTTGTGCCTGATCTTCTTATTCATGTATTATGGGTTAAAGCACCAATGATTCCTGTGAATTCCTTATTTTTTTCTCTTTATTCATAATCTTTAAGAATTTACAAAAACAATTTCCTGGAAAATGTGTGAAGAAAAAAAAGACCTCAGTCTGTTTTTCTGTGCCGCTTAAATAGTTACAGGGGTGTTATTATACCTTTACCTGCTGCATGATCTTTTGAAACTGTAGATATTTTGTGTATAAATAATAAAGAAAAGTACTACACCTAAAGACAAATGAAAAAATTGAGTAAAAAAGAAACACAAATAGAGGGTGCTACATGTCGACATCAAAAAATTTGCCTGTCAAAAAATTAAACTGCATAGTGAGAGTTCAATATTATTCAAAATAAGTAGTTTTAAGTGAATCCAATTACAATGCAACTCATTTTAAAGCATGCAGTTTACATTGAAGATAAAGTCTTCTATTTATCCTTTAAAATTTTGCAGAAAACTTTGAAGTTAAGGAAGTTCTTGTAATTATTTATTACTGAAATCATAAAGATAGACAACAGCTCATCATGCCAAGACTTCTTTTCAGAATTTGTAGACATAGTTATGGTCAAGTTTGCATACACTCATCAGGGACATGAATGTCGTGGTAATTTGGGGACTTTTAATTTGTTTGAGCTGTTATTTTTTCTAAGATGGAATGATTGTACAGAATGCATCTTTCATGAGTTAAAAAAAAACACCTCCCCTAAGAATCACACGACACACAACTGCGTCCAAGTTTCAACCGTCTAGCTGGTGATTTGAGGTGAATTCATAGAATTCTAAGAATTTGAGCCATGTTCCACACCTCCACTGTTGAAGCTGCCTCACAAAGCTGTAGCCGCAAGGGGTTGGTGCCTGCTGTGGTGATAACCTCAGATGAGAAACACCAGAGGTGATAGGAATCATGAAGCTGAAGGAGTCCTCTCAGGCTTAGTTAGTCTCTGGGACTATGGGGGATATTGGTGTCTTTTCATTCAGTCCCTTTACAACTGCAGTGAAATCTTGGTCCACATTGTCAGCAATAACTTGGACTCATTTCTAGTGGCGGCTCGCCAACTCCACCAGTGGCGCCCTTCATTACAGATTCAGTTCATAATTTTTATGGACAGAATTTCTAGGCATAGTCAAAATGCAGAAGGCTTCCGCCCTGGTGACCTCAGGCCCTGTTGGCTTCATCATTTGGCAGGCTACAGCTCACATTGGAGGGAAAGCATTATGTCAATTAGATGTCCCCACAAGATATGAATACCCAACGTGTGTGTGTGTGTGTGTGTGTGTGTTTGGCAGTGTCAGAGACGTCAGGCCCAGAAAGTTTCCACTGTTGAGCTAGCCAGACCTGAGGGATAACCACACTAGCCTGTTCCTGATCAGCTGATCAGAAGAGCTACTTAAGTGAGCTGAGCTTCAGTTAGAAACTCTGTCATTTCCCAGCTTGTGTGTGAGAGTGTCTTGGTTTCAGATCAGTTACATGTTCTAACAACAGCCTATTGTGGTTTCCAGAGTGTTGCGGAAACGAGCGGAGTGAGCACATTTGGACATAGGCACCAAAAGGAGAACGATTAGACCATGTCCACACTAATACGTTTTCGTTTGAAAACTCATCTTTTTCTCTCCGTTTTGGCCTTCCGTCCACACTGAGACGGTGTTTTCGGTCAAGGAAAACGCCGCGCTTTGAAAATGCTCTCCAAAGCGGATACATTTGAAAACGCCGTTTTCCAGTCGCAGTGTGGACAGCGAAACCGGAGTCTTTTTGAAAACGATGATACGTTTTAGTCATGTGAAACAGTCATGTGACTAATTGAAATAAGATAGCAGAGGGTGTTATACAGCAGTTGTTTTCTTTGCTCTCAATTTTGACAGCCCTATTAAAGATTAAAATCAGTTTGTACATGCTTCAGATAGCTTTTCTTCAAATTCTTTAATTCTCACTCGCTTTTGCAACTTTGTATCTTTTTGTTACTCGCAGCAACAACTCCACCTCATTGTTAGTCCATTAAAAAAACTCAGTGCTTTTCCTCAACATTTTGCCGTGGCGTTTCAAAGAGCCGGAAAGTAAATAAACCGGCAGACAGAAATGAGGCAGGTCGAATCGTCTTGTGTTTCATTTATGTGCAGTACTGGAACTTATGCGTTTTCGACCGTTTCAATGTGATCATGAACAACTCTGTGAAAACGACTGAAAATGATCATGTGGACGCGGAGCATTTTCAGACGTATACACCATTTTCAAATTTATCCGGGCTAGTGTGGACGTAGCCTTAATCACCATGGACACCGGGAGAAGTCACAGCTTGGGAGCGGCAAACAAGCACACAAAGAAAAACACACACACAGAGGATTGTTTGCACTTGTCATTCTTTCGCTGTCTTTCACTTGCACAGCATGTCTTTCATCCTGTCTTCCTTCTTTCACCCCAACAGGTCGCAGCAGATGGCCGCCCCTCCCTGAGCCTGGTTCTGCCGGAGGTTTCTTCCTGTTAAAAAGGAGTTTTTCCTTCCCACTGTCGCCAAAGTGATATGACCCATATGACCCTCTTAGAGGGTCATATGATTGTTGGGTTTTTTTCTTTGTATGTATTATTGGGCACGAGAAGATGCTTCAACATTTCTCAAAGGAGCAGAGCGCTCTCTTTTCAGTGTTTAAGCAAAATCAAAGGTATGTTACTGCCTCACCCATCTGTGCCGCCTCCACTACTGCTTCTCGGCGGCTGCCTGCTAGCTTCCACCTTCGCCACTCACCAAGCCACAACAACCTCTAGTGCCCTTTCCAGTGAAATTCTTGGGTGAGTTGGATAAAACTGGGGAGTTTTTGACTCATTGTGCACTTGTGTTTTGTCAACAGAGCTGAGTCTACGCCTTTTTTAAATGTCCGCCAGGGACACAGCTGGTATGCATTTAAAAATAGAACATCCTGAACATGAGGATAAGGAACAGTTTTTCCAACACTGTCATGTGTAAAATTACTGCGGCATGAGGCCAACAACACAATGCAACACGGGATATGCACTCATTAGTACATCGACATTTGACTTTTTTTTTTCTTAGGGCAGCGATCCGCCTACACCCTTTACAATCACAGGTCAAGGATGACCCTTGGTTTGACCACTCGTCCTGATCTGGTGGTCAGTGCAAGGCTAGTGTCCATGGTTGGTGTTTTAGTGTCTCTAGATGGCGACAGGGGCTCTGCTTGTTGTTGAGCTGCACTATCTGGCTGGGTTACCAAATTGGGTGTTGGTGCTGAAGGTGCCGGTGACGCCTTAGCGCCTCTCAGGTGCCGTCGGTTACGCCGTATAGTCTGTCCCTCGCCAGTGCGGATCACGAAAGAGCGGGCAGTCTCTGCAGGTCGGATGATGACAGCCGGTTTCCAGCTTCCGGACTCATGTTGAAAGCGAATGTGGTCCCCCTGCTGCAGCCTCGGTAGTGGTGCGGCGCTGCGATTGTAGTATCGCCTCTGATGCTCTTGTCTTTCCATCCGTGTTTTTTGCACGACCGTCTGACTTATGATGCAAGGTACCAGCTGGTATCCGGTGATGGGAAGCACTGAGCGCAGACGTCGACTCATGAGGAGCTGCGCGGGTGACCTGAAACCGTCGAATGGCGTGTTCCTTTGCTCCAATAGAGACAGGTAGGGATCTACTCCCTGAGCATGAGCTTTATCCAGAATTGATTTGGGTGAGTTTGTGTCCAAAGTAACTCACTTCTGTGGCGCCTATGACACATTTCTCTGGATTGAGACGCACTCCTCGCTCCCTTGTGCGCTCAAGCATGGCACGGAGGTTCTCGTCGTGTTCCTCCTTTGTCCTGCCAAACACGAGGATGTCGTCCACGATGGCTGCCACTCCATTAAGCCCTTCGTATGTCTCATCGATTTTCCTTTGGAAAATGTCCTGTGCTGATATTATCCCAAAGGGAAGGCGCAGAAAGCGGTACCTGCCAAAGGTCGTGTTGAAGGTGGTGAGGAGCGATGACTTGGTGGTTAATTGGATGGCCCAATAGCCTGAGCGAGCATCCATGACACTGAAGTACTGTGCTCCTGCCAGCTTTGGTGTGATGTCATCCAGTGTTGAAAGCGGGTAATGGGGTCTTTTGATGGCTTTATTTAAATCGCGAGGATCAAGGCACACTCTGAGCTTCCCATTACGTTTCTCTGCGACCACCAGTCCATTTACCCATTCTGTGGGTTCTTTGACGATTATGCCGTTTTTCTCCATGTCATCCAACTCCCGTTTCAGTCGTTCCCGCAGTGTGAAAGGGATCCTCCGTGGGGGGGCACACGACGGGCATGGCGTCTGGGTCAATGTGTACACACACTTCCGGCGCCCCCCGTGTGCGGCAGCCTGTTACAGCAGCTCTGCTCATTCCGAGTTTCTTTCTTTCTTATCTTTTCTTCTCGTAATTTTTCTATAACTAACGTATTAGTAATTAGACTCTGCAACCATGTTCTACCGTTTTGTGCTAGTTCTGGTCGTTTTTCTTAGTTTTTTTCTACTTTTTTCACCCGTGTGTGGGGACCCAGAGCAGGGATCCTTTGTTTACAGTAAGGATCAGCTGTTAGCGCTGCGTCCCACAGCAGTACTGCCGGCGGACAGACCCGACATTCCCAGCGAGCTGAGGAGGAAAAGACGGGGGTGTCGTGCTGGGAAGGAGCGCCGTCGCCCGAGAAGGAGACGTTATCGACCATCTCTTCCTTCTGTAATTATTGGAAATGTACGGTCTTTGCACAATAAATTGGATGAGCTCACGTCGCTAACCTGGTCACAGAGGGAGTACCGGCAATGTAACATCATGATGCTAACGGAGTCGTGGCTAACACCGCTAACTCCGGACACGAGTGTGACACTACCGGGATTCCAGCTGCTTCGAGCGGACAGGACAAGAGACAGCGGTAAGAGGAAAGGAGGGGGACTGGCAGTGTTTGTGAATGACAGATGGTGTAACCCTGGGCACATCACTGTAAAAGAACAACTCTGCAGCAGAGACATTGAGCTGTTAGCCGTTAGCATGCGTCCGTACTACCTGCCCCGGGAATTCTCACATGTTATCGCGATAACAGTGTATGTCCCCCCCTTGGCCAACGCGGATGCAGCCTGTGACACTCTCCACTCAGTGGTCAGCAGACTGCAAACACAATCTCCGAGAGCCCTCCTCATAATATCAGGGGACTTTAATCATGCCTCACTGGACTCCACACTGCCCACCTTCACCCAGTATGTGACCTGCCCAACCAGAGACAATAAAACACTGGACTTACTGTATGCCAATGCTGAAGAGGCATACAGTTCATCACCTCTCCCTCCCCTGGGCAGATCTGATCACAACCTGGTGCACCTTGTCCCTGTGTATGAGCCCTTAGTGCGCAGGGAGCCACCAGCCACCCGCACAGTACAGAGATGGTCGCAGGAGAGCGAGGAGGCTCTTAAGGATTGTTTTGAGTCGACTGTGTGGGAGGTGATCTGTGACGACCACGGAGAGGACATCGACAGCCTTACTACATGCATTACGGACTATATTAATTTCTGTGTGGATAACACCGTACCTACCAGGACTGTACGGTGTTTCTCCAATAACAAACCTTGGATTACCCCGGAAATTAAAGCTGTCCTCAAGCAGAAGAGGAGGGCCTTCAAATCCAAAGACAAAGAGGAGTTGAATAGGGTGCAGAGAGAGTTGAGGGGACTGATAAGGAATGGGAAGGATAGCTACAGGCAGAAGATGGAGAACCAGCTTCAGCAAAATAACGTTGGTGAAGTCTGGAGAGGCCTCAGAACCATCTCGGGCCACAAACATCAGAACTCTCTGCCTGGGAGGGATGTGAGGTGGGCAAATGAACTGAATCATTTCTTCAACAGATTTGATTCAGCCATGAGGCAGTCTTCAACATCGGCTGCAGACTCACCCACCCCCACTGCTGCTGTTCCACCTCTGACACCTCAGACACTTCACACCTCCTCTATTCACCCTGCTCACTCCTCCCCACCCCCAACAACAGCATCCAATACACAATCAACACAAGGCTCCAGCCTGTCTCTCTCAACCACCCAGGTTAGGAGGGAACTGAGGAGGATTAATGGCAAGAAGGCAGCGGGTCCAGATGGCATCAGCTCGAGGGTCGTCAGGTCCTGCGCGGACCAACTGTGTGGTGTGATGGAGCACCTCTTCAACCTGAGCCTGAGGCTGGGAAGAGTCCCACAGCTCTGGAAAACCTCCTGTGTTGTACCAGTGCCAAAGACTTCTCGCCCCAAGGACCTCAACAGCTACAGGCCGGTGGCTCTGACATCCCACCTGATGAAGACCCTGGAGCGGCTGGTCCTGGCTCAGCTTCGGTGCCTTGTGAGCTCATCACTGGACCCACTTCAGTTTGCCTACCAGCCTGGCATTGGAGCGGATGATGCCGTCATTCACCTCCTACATCGCTCCCTCGCTCACCTGGAGACCGCTGGAAGCACTGTGAGAATCATGTTCTTTGATTTCTCCAGTGCCTTCAACACTATTCTTCCCTCGGTTCTGAAGGACAAGCTGGAGAACTCTGGAGTGGACCATCACCTCACTACCTGGATTTTGGACTACCTCACCGACCGACCACAGTATGTGAGGACTCAGGGCTGTGTGTCGGACAGGGTCGTCTGCAGTACGGGGGCCCCACAGGGAACGGTTCTGGCTCCGTTCCTCTTCACCATCTACACTGCAGACTTCTCCCACAACTCCACCCAGTGCTTCCTGCAGAAGTTCTCTGATGACTCTGCTATAGTCGGCCTCATCACTGATGGGGACGACAAGGAGTACAGAGGACTGACTCAGGACTTTGTGGACTGGTGCCAGCTGAACTACCTCCAGATCAATGCCAGTAAAACCAAGGAGCTGGTGGTAGACTTCCGCAGGCACAAACATCCTCCACTGCAACCACTGAACATCCAAGGTATGGACATTGAGACTGTGGACAGCTACAGGTACCTTGGTGTTCATCTGAACAACAAACTGGACTGGACTCATAACTCAGACGCCCTCTACAGGAAAGGGCAGAGCAGGCTGTACCTGCTGCGGAGACTCAGGTCGTTTGGAGTGGAGGGCCCACTCCTGAAGACCTTCTATGACTCTGTGGTGGCCTCAGCCATCTTTTATAGTGTGGTCTGCTGGGGTGGCAGCATCTCTGCTGGGGACAGGAAGAGACTGAACAGGCTGATCCGAAGGGCCAGCTCTGTTCTAGGATGCCCTCTGGACCCAGTGGAGGTTGTGAGTGACAGGAGAATGGTGGCTAAGCTGTCATCCCTGCTGGACAACATCTCCCACCCCATGCATGAGACTGTGACAGCACTGAGCAGCTCCTTCAGTGGGAGACTGCGGCACCCACGGTGTGGGACGGAGAGATTTCGCAGGTCTTTCCTCCCCACTGCTGTCAGACTCCACAACAAAGACTTTAACTGATCAAACACACACATCCACAAATGTGCAATAACACAAATGTGCAATAATCTTTCTGGCACCGTTGTATTTTTCACTCTGTTGTATATAGCATTTGTATTCTATTTTTATCCTATTGTATATTTTATTCTATTTTATTCTACTGTATATAGTATTCTATTTTTATTCTATTCTGTACAGTTGTGTACTGTATTTATTCTTATTTTATTTTATTCTAATTGTCCTTCATAACTTTTGCACTGTCCACTTCCTGCTGTGACAAAATAAATTTCCCACGTGTGGGACTAATAAAGGTTATCTTATCTTATCTTATCTTATCTTAAGTCGCATTCTCCTGGGAATTTCCCTATGCCTTGAAACACATCAGCAAACTCCTCCATGACGCTTGTGATCTGTACTGACATGACCAGCTTGACTAGGTTTAGATCCAGGCATGCTCTCAACCCTAGGATGGGGGGTGCTGCAGTTTCTACTATGTCAAAGGTCAGCATCTTGTGAATGTCTTTCCACCTGCACTTCAACTGGCAGGTGCCTTTGATGTTGAGTTTCTCTCCTCCATAGCCAGATAGTGTGCGTGTGGGCGGTGCCAAGCTGACCTGCTTGAAACACTTCTTAAACAATCGGGCAGGGATGACGTTAGCAGTGGCTCCTGTGTCAAGCTTAAAACTCACGGTGTGATGCAGTGAGCCTACTTCTACGTCAGCGTAAGCCTGTTCATCAGCCTCCCCTTCATTGCACTTTGTTATGGAATCTATGAATAGCTCCGCTTTATCGCTTGGAGTGTCAGGGTTAATAGAGTACACTGGGTTGGGTTGATGTGGTGCTTCTGAACGGCATGCTTTGGCAAAGTGGTTCATTTTATTGCACTTTTTGCACCTCTTCCCTTTTGCAGGGCACTCCTCCTTCTGGCTGTGTGCTCGTGCACATCTTCCACACAACTTTCCCATCTTATTATGATGAGGTGCCCTCCTATGTTTTTGCTGCGTACTCTGGCGCTTAGCGGATACTGCATGCGCAGGCGCTGCTCCCTGCAGGCTTGTGTGTGGGTCGACCATGGCTTTCAATTGGTTTTGTGCGATCTCATAGGAGCTTGCAATGTCTATGGCTTTTTCTAGAGTCAAATCTGACCCTTGGCTCAGCAGCTTTTCTCTGACTTGTGGGAAACTGGTTGCAAAGACAATCCTGTCTCGGACCATTTCATCACTGTTAACATAGCCACACTGCTTGACAAGTAAGTTTAACTCTGTCACAAAGTGTTCAAATGACTCCCCTTTGCCTTGGAGTCTTTCATTAAACTTGTATCTGGCAAAAATGGTGTTCGTTTTCGGCATGAGGTACTGTTCAAACCTGTCGAGATAGGTGGTCAGCTTTTTAGCTTCTTCATCAGATAGCTGCCATGTGTTATAAATGTCTCTGCCTCTTTCTCCTACCCACAGAAGAAGATAGCTGCACTGGGTCTCCTCGGGCTTGCCGCTTAGCGGGCCACTAAGCATTAGCTTCACATGTTGTACGAACCTCCGCCGGGCATCGGGAAGATTAGCTGAATCCCAGTCCATTCATGGTGTAGGAACTCCCGACGAATCCATTTCGCGCTGTCAGTGGGTGTTTAGTTCGATTTTCTCTGACACCATGTAATATTCTGTTCACAAATTTGTCACGGCAAGTGAGATGAGCCGTGTGGAAAATAAGGGAGGATCCAAATGCAGGCACTTGTACAGGTGAGAGGGTGGTTTATTAAACACAAAAAGAAAAGGACAAAACAGCAAACGGGACCGACAACTATCTAAACTGAGAACAACTAAACTACTGACACAAACCAGGACCTGAACATGAAGGAGGATGAGAGCGGGCGGAAACAGATGACAGTTGACAGCAGGGAAACACACAGAACGAAGCAGGGTAGATACACAGACGGACCAGCAACAACAATGACTAAAGACGTGACTTAAATACACACAGAGAAACACAAGGAGATTACACACAGGTGGTGGACACAGCTGGGAGTCATTAACAAGACGAGACAGAGGTAAAACTGAACACACTCACATGAGACGCAGACCTTCACAATAAAACAGGAAACAAGAACACTACACAAAGACGCAGACTCGACACTGAGAGACAGACAGAAAATGACACCTAAACCCACACATGAGAACACAAATCCTAATCACCAATGAACAGAAACCAGTAATCACCACCACCACCATAATCAGCACAACAAGATAATAAGAAAACAATCCATTACTCAAAAATAAACCAAAACATAATAAACTCAAAATACTGGGTCAGATAGACCCAGAACCGTGACAGTACCCCCCCTCTAAGGGCTGGCTCCCGACAGCCACAAACAAAAAAAACAGAACAAAACAAGAGCACCAAACCAGGGCGGGCGGAGGGGGTCCAGGAAGGAGGGACAGAAACCAAACAAAAAAAACAAGGAGCACAAGAGTCCAAACAGTCCAAACAACACAGGAAAACACATCAACACCAAAAACCAAACAAGAGCTCAACAAAAGTCCACAAACAGTTCAGGGGGTCGACCCGGAGGTCGGCCATACAGGAGCCAAAACAGGTACCAAAACAGTTCCGGAGGCCGACCGTGCACACGGCAGCGGCGGCGGCGACGGGCAAACAGTTCCGGAGGCCGACCGTGCACACGGCGGCGGCGACGGGCAAACAGTTCCGGAGGCCGACCGTGCACACGGCAGCGGCGGCGGCGACGGGCAAACAGTTCTGGAGGCCGGCCACGTGGACGGCAGTGGCGGCCACTGAGCAGATCCGGAGGTCGGCTGCGATGCCAGCAGCGGCGACGATCTCTCGCAGGAGGCCGGCCACGACGGCCATGACGCCCAATTAGAGGCCTGGAAAGCGGCCGGCAGAGGTGAGGTGGAACAGGACGGGTCGGGTCCCACGACGGCTTGGCAACCGCAGGGCCAGGCGTGGACGAAGACACAGAGGCCGGGCCAGGCGTGGACGAAGACACAGAGGCCGGGCCAGGCGTGGACGAAGACACAGAGGCCGGGCCAGGCGTGGACGAAGACACAGAGGCCGGGCCAGGCGTGGACGAAGACACAGAGGCCGGGCCAGGCGTGGACGAAGACACAGAGGCCGGGCCAGGCGTGGACGAAGACACAGAGGCCGGGCCAGGCGTGGGCGGAGCAGAAGCCGGACCAGACGAAGGCGGAGCGGCTGCGGAACCAGAGGGCAGCGAGACGGCTGCGGAACCTGACGGCAGCGGGACGGCTGCGGAACCTGACGGCAGCGGGACGGCTGCGGAACCTGACGGCAGCGGGACGGCTGCAGGCGTGGATGAAGCTGCGGCTGCTGCAAGCGTGGATGAAGCTGCGGCTGCTGCAGGCGTGGATGAAGCTGCGGCTGCTGCAGGCGTGGATGAAGCTGCGGCTGCTGCAGGCGTGGATGCGGATGCTGCAGGCGGCGATGATGATGATGATGCTGCAGGCGGCGATGATGATGATGATGATGATGTGGGTGACGGCTGGACAGCCCTCCCCGGACCGCCAGCAGACGGAAGGGTGTGCTGTCTGGGTCCTCCAGGACCCTCAGCTAAAGAGGTGTGGTGCTGGGTGGGCTCCTCGGACCCACCAGCAGACGTGGCATAAGGCTGGACGGGCGACTCCGGCCCTCCAGCTGACGACACTTGAGGCTGGCTGGGTTCTCCCGAACCCCCAGCTGATTACACTTGAGGCTGGCTGGGTTCTCCCGAACCCCCAGCTGACGACACTTGAGGCTGGCTGGGTTCTCCCGAACCCCCAGCTGACGACACTTGAGGCTGGACGGGCTCCTCGGGCCCTCCAGCTGACGACACTTGAAGCTGGCTGGGCTCCTCCGAACCCCCAGCTGACGACACTTGAAGCTGGCTGGGTTCTCCCGAACCCCCAGCAGACGACACTTGAAGCTGGTTGGGCTCCTCCGAACCCCCAGCTAACGTGGCTTGAGACTGGACGGGCTCCTCGGGCCCTCCAGTGGAAACAGACACTGAGGCAGCAGGTACGCAGACCTCTGCCGGTGTGGACACTGGTTGGAACTGAGCAGCACAGTGGCTAGACTCAGGCAGCAACAGTGGGATGCAGTCCTCAGAGGGCTGAAAGTGTTCCCCAACACACTCAGCAGAGGACGGAGGCGGACGGGTGAACTCACTTGAGCTCTCAGGGGGTGCTGAGAGCTGAGACTGCTCTGGTGAGTTCCCCGGTGAAACTGCTGGAGCTGGCGTCTTGACCTCTAGGGGTCCAGAGTCAGCTGGTGAACGACACCCAGCCTCTGGGGAGGCCCTAGAGGGAGTAACGGTCTCTGAGGTGGCCAGCTTAATAGAACCAGCAGATGTTGTGGTGAAGTGTGTTCCCTGCTCGTAATGAGACGGTGAGAATGGTGACTGAATGAACGAGTGGGTAGGCTGCTGAACTGGTGGCAACTGAGCTACAGGTAGCGAAGTTGTAACAGGTGGTGGAGTGGCTGACTGAACTGAGGGCAGCTGGGCTGCTGACTGAACTGAGGGCAGCTGGGCTGCTGACTGAACTGAGGGCAGCTGGGCTGCTGACTGAACTGAGGGCAGCTGGGCTGCTGACTGAACTGAGGGCAGCTGGGCTGCTGACTGAACTGAGGGCAGCTGGGCTGCTGACTGAACGGCTAACTGAATTGCAGGCCCAACATTAAACTGTGGTGAAAGTGTGGATGGGAAAACATGATCAGGAAAAACTGTTTCGGTGAGGCTTACAACTTCCCCTGAATGAACTGAAAAAACTTCCCTGACACTTAAATTCCCTATGTTCATAGCGCTAGACTCAGGTACTCCAGGCTTGGAAACAGCATGAACACAGTCATTAACACAAAATGTAGGCTCAGAAAAGGCAGTCTTTGGGGCAGTGGCCACGGGTGAGACGGAAAAATCATTGTTAACTTGAGAAGGCACACAAAAAATAGCTCCAGAAAACACAGTCACTGAATCCGACGCAGCAGAAAAAGCGTCCCTTTCACTCACCACAGCCGACTGCTTACATGTCCCTACATCCGGCTGTGGGGTGCCGCGCCGGCGGCGCGAACGTCGCTTTTGTCTCAGAGACTGCTCCGACGGACCGGGTAATTCCTCGTCCGGCCGGTCGGACGGCACGTCCTCCATCGAAGCGAGCGGGCGAGCGGTAGCGGCGGGAGGGTGAAGGTGTAGTTCGTGAAGAATGAAATTTTGTACGAGCGGGTGGAGTGAGTCCAATAGCCAGGGATAATCGGACAAAAGCTGTCGTAGCCTGACTTCCAGAATGTAGACAAACGCTTCACCCTCATGCTCAAGCCACAGGTTGATTATTTTGGAAGCTGAGTCCGTTATGAGCTCTCGAAGCTCCGTGGGTGGGGTGAATGCCGCTGGATCCATATCTGGCTGGTCCGTACTGTCACGGCGAGTGAGATGAGCCGTGTGGAAAATAAGGGAGGATCCAAATGCAGGCACTTGTACAGGTGAGAGGGTGGTTTATTAAACACAAAAAGAAAAGGACAAAACAGCAAACGGGACCGACAACTATCTAAACTGAGAACAACTAAACTACTGACACAAACCAGGACCTGAACATGAAGGAGGATGAGAGCGGGCGGAAACAGATGACAGTTGACAGCAGGGAAACACACAGAACGAAGCAGGGTAGATACACAGACGGACCAGCAACAACAATGACTAAAGACGTGACTTAAATACACACAGAGAAACACAAGGAGATTACACACAGGTGGTGGACACAGCTGGGAGTCATTAACAAGACGAGACAGAGGTAAAACTGAACACACTCACATGAGACGCAGACCTTCACAATAAAACAGGAAACAAGAACACTACACAAAGACGCAGACTCGACACTGAGAGACAGACAGAAAATGACACCTAAACCCACACATGAGAACACAAATCCTAATCACCAATGAACAGAAACCAGTAATCACCACCACCACCATAATCAGCACAACAAGATAATAAGAAAACAATCCATTACTCAAAAATAAACCAAAACATAATAAACTCAAAATACTGGGTCAGATAGACCCAGAACCGTGACAAAATTTATGAATAACGTATTCTTAATCTGCTTCATGAGCCACCATTTTCTTTATTGCTGCTCGTTCAGTCCAACATAACACACACCCACTTCCGTAAACAAACGCGCCCCGCTGCCACTACGGCAAACCGCAAGGGACAATAAGCACGGAGTGCAAACATAAACAATACAACAGGCTTATATTAGAACTTCCCATACTTGTCAAATTATGGGCAAGCTCCTCACTGATTGTGCGGGACCTTTGCCTAGGTCTAAAGCAGGTAACATTTCTTCACTGTTACCTGTTACCTGTAATGTGTTAACTACACATTACCCAGCAGCTTACCCATTGCGCAACATCACCACTAAAGCCAACCCGTTCTCACTCCCGACACGTAAAATACTGACGATTTGTCACGTCCCTTAACTTCTCATGCTGATGCTAAAGGTACCCTTCCACGTTTTTATGAGACGCTGTGGGTTGTCAATTCATTGCAATATGAACCCGCTCGCGGCGATAAGACACGCTTCGAGCAGAGGCTCCAGCCATCCATTTACTCCAATAATAACCCAGTCATGGCGAAACATGACGCCGTGAAGCACAATCTAACTGGAGAACCGGGGACCCTCTCCCCGGACGTGTTTTTCTCCCTAATTTAAAGCTTTCTTTTAGTGACATCATTAACATTTCTCAACAAAAACACACGAAAGTATCACTGATAATTCAACAATAAAATCGCTTCATGTTGTGGCCATCACACAGTGTTTTCCAAAGTGTTTCACGATCTGAAAGTGCACAGATTTAACGTACATAATCCTTTGTTAGGTTTATTATTTTTATTTCACACATAAAACACATTTATAGTTTTATACACCATTCCTGTTAGTTTTGGATGCGCTCGTCTCCAACCAATCAGACCAATTTACGCTAACGGCGCACTAATCCCATAACTGCATACCCATAATCCTCAACCGCCTTTGCTATGGAAATGAAGACAATCAGCAGCTTGACGCTACCCGTTATTCCTGTATTTGTTCTAAAATAATAACCAGCAATAACTGTCATCATAATACGAAAATAAACTGGCCCAGTGTTTAATGGTGTCATTACAAATTGGTAATTTTATTTTTTTAATTATCATTTATTTTATTTTATTTTTTTTTATTTATTTATTTATTTATTTATTTATTTTTTGTCTGTCCCATTTGGTTCTTTAGCCGTCAGAATTGTTGTATGAAGACCAACAAGGATACCAAATGGATTTATTTTGCCAAATGGATCATCATGGCATTGCCGTATTGGTCCATTTGATCAAACTTTGTTGTTATTATTTATTTTATTTTCAGTTGTTACAGATGGGACAGACATGACTGGGGGATAGGAAAGGGAGAAAGAAAGAGAGGAAGGAAAAGAAAAACAGAAGGGAAAAGGGACAGTGAGAAAGGGCACTTACAAAGACAAAGAAAAAAAAATCTCCTGGATCACCTGTTGAGAGAAAAAGAAGAGAAAACAAGGAAAAAAAAAACAAAGCAACATACTAAACACAACACCATCACGTTAATCTAGCTAAGTGTAAACAGCAGTAAATACTAAATATTGAATGTTGTTGTGCAGCACGCAGGACAGACAGCGCACAATGTGCTTTGAAGTAGCAGCTAAGAAAGGTGTAGTTTATGTCTACGAACAGTGAACACCGGTGTGCAAACCTGTGTGGATCAGCGCGCTTGTATACAAAAGGTTTCCCCATGTAACGGTCTGCTAGAGGGTGTGGAGGGCCATAGCCCCGTCCCCCAGGGCATGAAGCAGGCATGGAGGAGATCCAGGCTTCAGACATCCAGAGGCCCCAGAGTGCGAGAGCCCAAGGAGTACCACCGGAGGGGCATCCGTGCCACCCTCCTGGGAAGGGCTGAGGAGATCCCCAGACGAGGGGTCACCCAGTAGCCACGGAGCAGAAGCCAGAGGGGGCTGCACTGGCTCTGCCGGCAGCCAGCTGTGCCAGAGTGAACTGAGCCGCAGGCCCCGAGGCCGGAGGCTCGAGGGCCCCCTTTGCCCCGGAAGAGGCCTGACCGAGCGACAGGCACCAGGCCCCGCCAAGTAGCCACCGGGAGTGAGCTGGTGCATACCTGAGCGCCCAGCCCCGGACACCAAGAACCACCAATGCACCAACCCCTGAGGGCATCAGTTACCGGCAGGGAGTGTGGTGAGGGGAGATAGGCCTCCACACTTTGGAGGGCCTGGGAGTTCCCAGGGAGGTGGAGTCTAAGACCCGACCTGACATATAGAGACAGACAAACAGGCACACACAGACACAAACATGCTTTCCCACCCTCATGCACACATATACAAACACTCAGCACTCACCCAACGTAGGGATAGACATACATGGACATGTACACACAATCACACTCCCCAAACATACTCTATACCCCGGGTCCAGGTACCCTCACCCCCAGAGGGGGAAACGGCACCCAGACCCAAAAGATGTGACCCTTTCCCCCGGGGTGGAGGCAAGCAGACCGCCCCAGGCTCCGCAGCAGCAGGGAGGCCAATCGGACAGCCAACACCTCCTCCCAGCCCCCCGCCCCGATGGCTAGTAGAGAACGGGGGTGTGTGAAGACCCCATACCTCCCTCCTCCCGCTCATGTGTAGTGTTGCTGCGTGTTGTTCTAAAGTGCATTTAAAACAAGGGAGGGCATGGTGCTGCTGCCAGAGTGCAGCAGGTGTTAGCGCGGCCCCTCCCGAGAACCCTCAATGTCTACATGGATTTAAAATTGAGAGGTGGGCACCGGCGCCAGAGGTAGGGTTGAATACACAGACAGTCCACTGGACGCCGTTAACGTGGTCACCCTCAAGGCCCTATATATATGTGTGTGTTATGAGAGTGTGAATAATGTGGATGTCTAAGTTGTGGAATAAAATTGAGGCACAGGTGGCCAGAAGGGGACAGGGGGGGGGGGGGGGGGGGGGGGGATGCCTCCCCTGCACCCTGGTGACACACCCGCACCCCAAGGCCCTACCTGTGTGGGTGGGTGTGGTGGAGCGGGAAGAGGGAGGCAGCCGGGGATGGGGAGGAAAAGAAGGGAGGGGCAAGATGCCCCTCCTTAGGGCCAGCTCCCACGCTGACCCCAGTAGGCACCCCCGTCCTCTGGTACCCACCAAGGCAAGGGAGCCCAGGCCCATCCAGACTGGGGCCTACGGCAGCAGCACCGCCAAGCCCCACAGGACCCGGGGAAGCCCACCCTATCCCACCGCAGAGGAAACTGTACCCACCCCAACATTCAATCATCTCCAGACTACACAAGACAACAGACACCCAGGTTAGGTTTATTCTCCACCTCTCCTATGTCTCTCCCCCACCTGCAGAGTGGACTTCTGCAAGGATGGAACAACCTCCCTGCCAGTTGAAGAGCCCCCCAGTTAGGCCGATGCACCAGAGGCCCCCTGCGCCAGGGCTGAGCCCCCGTGCACCCACCCGCCCACAACCTCGGCGACATACCGACGAGGACCGAAGCCCCCAAGGCCCAGCCAGAGCCCCAGCACGGAGACGAAGCACCCCCGAACCCCAAGCCCCCACGCCTGCCCCGGATCCACTCAGGGGCAGCCAGGCTACCAGGCCAGTAACCTACGTCCGCCAGCACAGACCATCCCCCAGCCCCGCTGCACGCAGCCACGAGGAGAACACCCTCTAAGAGCGACCAGAGGCACTAACCAGGTTATGACCACAACCCCCCGGGTTAAAATTTTATTTTATTTTTACAAATTGCAGTATTTATCTACAGCGCGCCTTTAGCGACACATCAACAGATTTTAATCAAGGCGATTGGATGGCTTTTACTGCAATGCATCTTGGGAGTCGTAGTAAATGTATGTTTCAACTCACGGTCCTGCTGCCAAGGGGTTTTTTGACACGAGGCATATCCTAGCTAAGTAAGTTGTGATAAACTGTTGGTAATTTGCATGTTCACTGAAAATATTAATCAGCTGATATCAAACTTGAAATTTTTTCACAGAGCAGTCTGTGTACCAAGAGAACTACTTCTGCAAAAGTTTATTTAATTTTTTCTTTTGTAATGTATTCTCATGTGTAAGTCACTTGCTTGGCCACCTAACTAGTGTTAGTACTGCTCTATTTTAGCAATGCATCTTTTCTGTAATTAATTCAGTATTTTTAACCCTATTCTCGTAATTTACTCAATATTTACGACTGTAATCTCTTAATTGATTTTTTTTTTCTAAATATGGTGTAATACTGCCTATTATTATATTATTTATTTATTTGGTCAGAAATTATTTCTTTAATCATCTCACCAAAACAGACCTGAAATAATCCCTACATGTTCCATTTTCATTTGCAGAAATGACAAAGCCAAAAACAAAACCATGCCCTTCCTGTCCGGCTCCAAACACCTGCAACAGGAAGACATGCAGAGGATGCCTGGGCAGCCTGAACGTAAAGGAGGGATTGAAAAAAAAACAAGAACAGTTTAAAAACAGCAACTGGGCTGCCTCTGTTAAAAAAAAAAACAGAAATGCGAGCAGGGTGGTTAATTCAGCCCAGTTGTCAGTAAGTTTAAAAGTTTTGATCTAATAAGTGGTTGGTCTGCTAGACAATTCTTTATTAATCACAGTTGTCAATGTTTTCTTGTATATCAGTAAGAAACTAACAAGACATGTATATACACATAAAATATTTATTTACACAAGAGCATAAATAAAAAAGTTATTCACATCAGAATAACATCATCACACTAAAGACATCAAACTAGAAAAAACTTCAACTATTTTAATTTAAGCTACTTCTGATTTTTAATTTAATCGGCTATTAACTGAGGGACAAGACATTTCAAGATGGATTTTTATCATACATTTACAGGTTTTGTCGCCATAAATACTTTTTAACTATCTACAACAATAAAACAACAAAGATGTGAAACTTAAAGGTTTGTTATACATCAATTTGCTTACATGAAAGACTGGCTGCATATGTTTTTCTTTGTTGTTTTTGCAGGTTTCAAAACTACATGCCCTGGGCTACCAGCCAATTCTGGTTCTTGGACAGTTTGACTGTAAGGGCCGTATAGTAGGGGACGTGATCACTCACATCAAACCAGCGGAAGGTGCTGCACGTGACATCCTCATGAAGATGAGGAAACTTTATGAACACCTTCTGAGAAGTAAGATATGCTTTGTCCATTATCTGTAACCAGGTGTCCTTATCAGGTAGCCTATCCTAGCTGTCTTTGGGTGATACTAATGGTACACCCTAGATAAGAAGGCAGATCACCACGTGGTACATAGAGACAAATAAGATGGTGAAGACGAGGATAGTTCAGAGTCACCAGCTATTCTATTCAACTCTACTCTATTCTGTTCTGTTCTATTCTATGCTATTATTCAGCCAAGTTTCAGACCAGTAACTTTCTTGCTGTGAGGTGACAGCTGCCCTACATGTCCTGTTGCTAACATGAAAATAGTGTTATATATGCTTTATTACCTCCCCATGTGGTGTTCACATCACCAAAGCTAGCCATCGTGAACCTCTGGTGTTACCTGACTTAACAATTTTGTATATGTGTGTGTGTGTATATAGTATGGTCTTTCACACTCATGTATATACAAATGTAATTGTACAAATCTTCTCGAACACCACACCTGATAATTCTCTTCGAGACTTTCTAGTATAACAAATACATATGTAAACATGTTACACAAAGATTCTTATACACTTATATACTTCTTAAGAGGTTACCTGATTACCTCCCTGAGGTAGTTAACATCACCACTGTACAAAACTCTTAAGTCACAGTACTAGGTTGAAGTGTCAAATGTTATGCACTACAAATTCAAGAAAGTAGTGTCATCAGAGGATAAAAGTCATTAGCTATCTGGATTTATAGTCACACTCATTAATTTATTAATGTACAATGTGGAAAAGCACTACAGATGTCACACTACCCCCGAGGGCACTTGTACTGAATGATTTGGGTCAGTGAGGGTGTGAGATGACTTATTTGATGCCAATATTTACAAGTTGTAACTTTAGTAAAAACCTAACTGAAAACATGCAAATCACTACTTATTATGTGTTTATGTGTACTGTACATTTTTCAACCCCTTTTAATGAATATTTAGTATTTAAAATTTTGCAGAATTACAAGCGTCACCTCCTGCTAAAAGTTCTACACCAGCAGCTGGACCATCCTCTGCTGACAATATCGATGCTGGACTACTCCCAGACCCAGAGGCTCTAAACGAGGAATTTATTCTTCATTTAGAGCCTGTACCAACATCTTCCCTCTGTCAGCCTCCTGCATCCTCCTCTTCATCTCTGCTTCCTCCTGCATCCTCCTCTTCATCTCTGCTTCCTCCTGCATCCCCTTCTTCATCTCTGCTTCCTCCTGCATCCTCCTCTTCATCTCTGCTTACTCCTGCATCTTCCCCTCTGTCTCTGCTTCCTCCTGTGCTTCCTCCTCTTCATCTCTGCTTCCTCCTGCATCCTCCTCTTCGTCTCTGCTTCCTCCTGCATCCTCCTCTCTGTCTCTGCTTCCTCCTGCATCTTCCTCTCTGTCTCTGCTTCCTCCTGCATCCTCTTCATCTGTGCTTCCTCCTGCATCCTCCTCTCTGTCTCTGCTTCCTCCTGCATCCTCTTCCTCTGTTCTTCCTCCTGCATCCTCCTCTTCATCTCTGCTTCCTCCTGCATCTTCCTCTCCATCTCCACTTCCTGCATCTCCCTCAATTTCTATGGCGTACACCTCGGATGTCCCAACCAAAAAAAGGAAAAGGAAAGGTTAGACGTTATGTTATTGTAAATGTACAAAACACATGACAAGTTCGTTAAGTTTGTTAAGATTTCTTTTTTTTAATTTTTGCATTTTTCCAGTTTTACAGACCTCATGTAAATATTTCATTTGTTATTTTTCAGAATGCTGAATACACCGTACACAGAAGATTTTCAAATATGAAGAGATAGTAGACAGGAGAGTTGTAAATGTAGGTAATTTAGCCTGCTGCTATGCAGATTTGTTTGCGTCTTTGGACTTCCCGGATTTGAACTGTGCCTGCCTGACTATCCATAAGCTTTTGTATTTGATGAATCTACACTAATTCAGCCACTGAGTCTGTTTTTCGCTCCAAATAGGACATTAAATAGGAACATACCACCTGATACGACCTGGTCGTGCTGCCTTCCTGTTTACGTTCTTTAAAGTCCTCCTGACATCATGCTCAGAAGGAGTGATTGATGTGGAGGTGCTCCTTCCCATTCAGTAACATCTGCTTCAGTTAGTTTTGCTTGTTAGCCACAATGTAAGCAATGTCGCTTTGCTGACATGCACTAGATGCTGGCAGTACAAGCATTGTAATGGTTCTTATGTTTTTGTAAACTAATTGTATAATATATTGAGCCATTCAATAGTACACAAATGTTTATAAGCTCCTTTTTGTATGCAACTTGCATACAAAAAGGCCCTGTCCTTCTTAATTAATTGTTTGTTTATATCATGTTTTTCAGGAAAAAGAAGAAGTTAAAGTCAAGTGGAAGCCCTGCTCGACATGGTATGTAGTAACAATTTTGTTGGACGGGAACAGACATTCATATTGTTGATAAATAGTTATCACCTCAATTTGAATTCATGTATTTGGACTAAAGTAGATTGGGAGCCAGAGCTTTTAGCTATCAAGCTCCTCTTCTGTGAGGAGCTTGATAGCTGTCCACCTCCAAAGTTCATTATGAGTTTTGGAGGTGGACATGGTCAAGACTTTTAAGAGTAGGCATAAGACTTTACTTATTTATAGAGCTTATAGTTAGGGCTGGTTCAGGTCAGCCCTTAGTTATACTGTCATTAGACCAGACTGCTGGGGGTTAGTATTCCCTCCCCTCTCTCTCTCTCTCTCTCTCTCTGTCTGTCTGTCTCTTTCAGGGTTATGCAGGCTCAGTATTGGTTGAAGATGCAGTCACGTCTCCTTTTACTAAAAACTCTCCCCCTCTCCCTCACCACCATCTGTAAACATACATGTCTCAGTAATGCAGTTCATGCATGCTACTAACTAAACTTCTTCCCTGGAGTTTCTGTGCTCTCTCATCCAGCAGGTTCCGAAGGATCGTGGCTGCTGCTGTGGTCCTGCTTGACATCTACTCCATATATTATTACTCTCTGACTTGATTTGATTAATTTCTATTACAATGAAGGTGTATAAAGCATGACATGAATATAGAAGATATTTCATCCTAACAAATTGTCATATGTCACAACCAAAATTATCCTATTTTGTGTGTGTGGTTGTCGATGTTGTTTGTTATGTTTTTCTCCTGACAGTGGCAAAGTGTGGGATGACACATGGGAACCTGCGCAGTTTTACACACAGTAAACCAGGCACCACAGGTCGCAGAGATCGCACAGTTCACAGTTTGTAGTTCAGCATAAAAGTTCATAATAAAATATTTACTATACATTTCAACCAGTGTCAGTCTCTGTTTCACTCTCTAATTGTGGCTTAAGTACATAAAACATTCATGAATCTGATCGATCAATAATATGTAACACCCGTCCCACTTCTATTGAGAGGGGCCCTGGGTTTCTGTTGTTACTTTCCTATTGATACTCCCTTTTTAATGCTTATGGTATAAAATATGCAATAAAACTACACTATATAGAAATAAATCACACACAAACAGGTCAATTATAAAGTTAACTCCACTTTAGTAAATGATTAATTAACGACAAAAGAAAATAAGTAAAATCAATAAGGTTTGTTAAACAATGTAAGGTATCTACTTCAACAGAAACAAAATAATCAAACAATATTGTGGGCCCACACACACTCTCACCGACACACACAGACCTCAAGTGCTACAGTCTTTCTGCTAGCAAACCCCTCGTTGCAGGCCTGAGTCGTGGCTCGGGTGCGTTGGGACCTAAAACAATATGGTCGCTTCACTTGTTGCCAAGCAGTAAAATAAAAAGCACGTGCAAACAGTACTCACACCTCCAGGCAGTTCAAGGGGATAGCAGGGGAAACTGGGTCAAGGCTACCAGCAGGCCGCGGCAGCAGCACTCACAGTCGTCCTCGCCACGTGCTCCCACGTGAACACATAACTTCAGCACACCAGCAGAAGGGACCTCTCTGACACGCCAGCAAGACGTCCGTCTCCTCCTACTCACAGTAGGGTACAACAGATTTTCACTCCAGCTAACTATCCGTCAACCCGAAAATACGTCCGTCAGCCTTCTATGTACTCTGCGTTCACTCGACACTGTTCAGCTCTCGTCTCTCTCGCTTCCTGCAGAGTGCACACGGCTCCCCACTTGCTCCCACCCCCTCTACCTGAGACTACTTCAGGGTTCACTGGAGCTGTAGTACATATCAATACCATATCAAAAATAATGACATATACCTCAAAATACAAATAAAAAGGTTGTGCATTTAACTGACACACATCACATACCTTACAGGCATTTATATACACAATATTGAACACAGTGAAGATTTGCATTTAACTATCAATATAAATGAACTATTTAAATAAATGACCTATTTACATAGCCAGGGCTACACCCTCCCCCTTCTGAATGTCTGAATATCCCCATCAGACCTATTTTCATTTGGCCAGTTAAAAACTCACTAAAGAGTACTGGCTAGTGCATTAACATTTAGGAGTCAAGGTCGTAGCAAATCTGAATTACCATACCTCGGTAACTAATAGTCACAGGTCTGTCAGTGGGCCTTCCAGGTTCATCATAACTGAGGCGCACTACAGGTCTCACTCTCCTTTTTGTTTGGAGGTCATAGGGTGAGTCAGCACCTCCAACTGAGACACTAGGTGCGGGAACATCTCTCTCCTCCAGCTCTTCAGCCACCACAGAGTCTTGGTGTTGCTGTGAACTTTCCTCTGCCTGATCTACTGCTACTGGGAGTTCTTCCCCCTGTTCCTCCACCTCGGACAATTCATGAACACTGGGATGATCACTTTCCATCTGATCAGGACGGCTCACAACCTCCTTTTGCTCAGCCCCCTCACATTGAGGTTCAACACTGTCACGAAAGGCTAAAGGAGGTTCATAGTAGACACACTGTTCTTCAGACTCTGAGGACCAATCATCTTCACTCAGATGCTCCAAATCTTGTGTCTGACTTTCATTTTCACACCTTACTTGCTGTGCCCTGGTCCTTGGTCTCTTTGGTCGCGCTGTCTTTTCTGATGGAGCAGACATCCTCCTCGGCCAACGCGGATGCAGCCTGTGACACTCTCCACTCAGTGGTCAGCAGACTGCAAACACAATCTCCGAGAGCCCTCCTCATAATATCAGGGGACTTTAATCATGCCTCACTGGACTCCACACTGCCCACCTTCACCCAGTATGTGACCTGCCCAACCAGAGACAATAAAACACTGGACTTACTGTATACCAATGCAGAAGAGGCATACAGTTCATCACCTCTCCCTCCCCTGGGCAGATCTGATCACAACCTGGTGCACCTTGTCCCTGTGTATGAGCCCTTAGTGCGCAGGGAGCCACCAGCCACCCGCACAGTACAGAGATGGTCGCAGGAGAGCGAGGAGGCTCTTAAGGATTGTTTTGAGTCGACTGTGTGGGAGGTGATCTGTGACGACCACGGAGAGGACATCGACAGCCTTACTACATGCATTACGGACTATATTAATTTCTGTGTGGATAACACCGTACCTACCAGGACTGTACGGTGTTTCTCCAACAACAAACCTTGGATTACCCCTGAAATTAAAGCTGTCCTCAAGCAGAAGAGGAGGGCCTTCAAATCCAAAGACAAAGAGGAGTTGAAAAGGGTGCAGAGAGAGTTGAGGGGACTGATAAGGAATGGGAAGGATAGCTACAGGCAGAAGATGGAGAACCAGCTTCAGCAAAATAACGTTGGTGAAGTCTGGAGAGGCCTCAGAACCATCTCGGGCCACAAACATCAGAACTCTCTGCCTGGGAGGGATGTGAGGTGGGCAAATGAACTGAATCATTTCTTCAACAGATTTGATTCAGCCATGAGGCAGTCTCCAACATCGGCAGCAGACTCAACCACCCCCACTGCTGCTGTTCCACCTCTGACACCTCAGACACTTCACACCTCCTCTATTCACCCTGCTCACTCCTCCCCACCCCCAACAACAGCATCCAATACACAATCAACACAAGGCTCCAGCCTGTCTCTCTCAACCACCCAGGTTAGGAGGGAACTGAGGAGGATTAATGGCAAGAAGGCAGCGGGTCCAGATGGCATCAGTTCGAGGGTCGTCAGGTCCTGCGCGGACCAACTGTGTGGTGTGATGGAGCACCTCTTCAACCTGAGCCTGAGGCTGGGAAGAGTCCCACAGCTCTGGAAAACCTCCTGTGTTGTACCAGTGCCAAAGACTTCTCGCCCCAAGGACCTCAACAGCTACAGGCCGGTGGCTCTGACATCCCACCTGATGAAGACCCTGGAGCGGCTGGTCCTGGCTCAGCTTTGGCGCCTTGTGAGCTCATCACTGGACCCACTTCAGTTTGCCTACCAGCCTGGCATTGGAGCGGATGATGCCGTCATTCACCTCCTACATCGCTCCCTCGCTCACCTGGAGACCGCTGGAAGCACTGTGAGAATCATGTTCTTTGATTTCTCCAGTGCCTTCAACACTATTCTTCCCTCGGTTCTGAAGGACAAGCTGGAGAACTCTGGAGTGGACCATTACCTCACTACCTGGATTTTGGACTACCTCACCGACCGACCACAGTATGTGAGGACTCAGGGCTGTGTGTCGGACAGGGTCGTCTGCAGTACGGGGGCCCCACAGGGAACGGTTCTGGCTCCGTTCCTCTTCACCATCTACACTGCAGACTTCTCCCACAACTCCACCCAGTGCTTCCTGCAGAAGTTCTCTGATGACTCTGCTATAGTCGGCCTCATCACTGATGGGGACGACAAGGAGTACAGAGGACTGACTCAGGACTTTGTGGACTGGTGCCAGCTGAACTACCTCCAGATCAATGCCAGTAAAACCAAGGAGCTGGTGGTAGACTTCCGCAGGCACAAACATCCTCCACTGCAACCACTGAACATCCAAGGTATGGACATTGAGACTGTGGACAGCTACAGGTACCTTGGTGTTCATCTGAACAACAAACTGGACTGGACTCATAACTCAGACGCCCTCTACAGGAAAGGGCAGAGCAGGCTGTACCTGCTGCGGAGACTCAGGTCGTTTGGAGTGGAGGGCCCTCTCCTGAAGACCTTCTATGACTCTGTGGTGGCCTCAGCCATCTTTTATGGTGTGGTCTGCTGGGGTGGCAGCATCTCTGCTGGGGACAGGAAGAGACTGAACAGGCTGATCCGAAGGGCCAGCTCTGTTCTAGGATGCCCTCTGGACCCAGTGGAGGTTGTGAGTGACAGGAGAATGGTGGCTAAGCTGTCATCCCTGCTGGACAACATCTCCCACCCCATGCATGAGACTGTGACAGCACTGAGCAGCTCCTTCAGTGGGAGACTGCAGCACCCACGGTGTGGGACGGAGAGATTTCGCAGGTCTTTCCTCCCCACTGCTGTCAGACTCCACAACAAAGACTTTAACTGATCATACACACACACATCCACAAATGTGCAATAACACAAATGTGCAATAATCTTTCTGGCACCGTTGTATTTTTCACTCTGTTGTATATAGCATTTGTATTCTATTTTTATCCTATTGTATATTTTATTCTATTTTATTCTACTGTATATAGTATTCTATTTTTATTCTATTCTGTACAGTTGTGTACTGTATTTATTCTTATTTTATTTTATTCTAATTGTCCTTCATAACTTTTGCACTGTCCACTTCCTGCTGTGACAAAACAAATTTCCCACGTGTGGGACTAATAAAGGTCATCTTATCTTATCTTATCTTATCTTATCCTGACCATGTAACCAATGGGCAGCAGGTGATCCCTATGCACGGTCCTCACAATACCAGTTCCTCTCTCTGGTTTTACACGATACACAGGGAGATTGGGTAACTTGGCGATCACTATGTAAGGTAGTGAGTTCCATCTGTCTTGTAGTTTGTGCTTTCCTGTGAGGCCGAGATTCCGAAACAGCACCCGATCACCTTCCTCAAGTGTCTGATTCCGAACTCGCGCATCATACAGTCTCTTGTTTCGTTCATTGTTCCTGAAAGCTGCATCAGCGGCTAGCTGGTAAGCTTTTTGAAGTTCTTTTCTCATGTTAGCCACATACTGGTGGTGCTTTAAGTCATTTTCTTCATCTAACCCCACACCAAAACACAGGTCAATGGGTAGTCGCGCTTCTCTTCCAAACATGAGGAAGTAGGGCGAGTATCCTGTGGCATCATTTCTAGTGGTGTTGTAAGCATGTACTAGCTGGCTTATATGCTGGCTCCACTTTGGCTTTTTAGCTGGATCAAGGGTGCCCAACATTGCCAGCAAAGTACGGTTGAAACGCTCAGGCTGCGGATCGCCCTGCGGGTGGTAGGGTGACGTTCGGGACTTACGAATGCCCAACAGGGTCAATAGCTCCTTAATGAGCTTGCTCTCAAAATCTCTACCCTGGTCTGAGTGAATGCGAGCAGGCAATCCATAATGCACAAAGAACTTTTCAAAAAGGACTTTGGCGACAGTCAGTGCTTTC
Source organism: Pelmatolapia mariae (assembly GCF_036321145.2). Taxonomy (NCBI): domain Eukaryota; kingdom Metazoa; phylum Chordata; class Actinopteri; order Cichliformes; family Cichlidae; genus Pelmatolapia; species Pelmatolapia mariae. Next base: position 8,221,669 of record NC_086245.2, read on the forward strand.
TGATCTTTTGTGGGAAATGCTTGAGCATACCTGGTGTAATGATCAGTGACAACCAGCACATTAGCTATGCCTTTAGAGTCTGGCTCAATAGAAAGAAAGTCTATGCAGACCAGGTCTAGCGGCCCATTACTAGTGATGTGCTGTAAAGGGGCAGCTTTCTGTGGGATGGACTTCCTAGCTACACATCTTCCACAGTTCTGTATGTATGTTGCAACTTCAGATGCCACTCTGGGCCAGTAAAACCGGTCTTTAATGAGCTCTGTAGTTCGTTCTGTGCCCAGGTGACCAGCATCATCATGCACTGATTTTAGTACCATTGGCCGATACTTAGCAGGCAAGACGATCTGACTCACTTCTCGACCAGAGGGTCTTGTGGTGACTCTGTAGAGAAGGCCACGCTTAACCTTTAACTTGGATCTTTCTCGCATCAGCAACACAACATCTGGGTTTGCATGCGTGGAAGCTGAAACACTTTGGTTTGTCTCAACCTGAGGTTTCACCACACCTATAACTGGATCAAAGTCTTGGGCTTCTGACAGTTCTTTTAGGCTTAGCTGTTCCAGCGGGCCCACTTCTATCTGGGTGAAGTTTGCATATAAAGCTGGAATGGCGTCTGGCGAAGCACCCAGCTGGTCGACAAATCTGGTGGTGTGTTGGCAGAAACCATCTGTAGTGATCCGACGACACAAAGCTTTTACCCCAGAGGGTGGGATATCCACCCATCCATCTGCTGTGTCTTGTGGACTCCTGGAGAGTGAGTCGGCATCCACATTTTCACGGCCGGGCTTATATTGAATGCTGAAATCATAGGTGGAGAGTGCTGCTAGCCACCGATGACCTGTCGCGTTCAACCTGGCAGTGGTCAGGACGTAGGTGAGTGGGTTATTATCAGTTCTCACCGTGAACTTGGCACCATACAAGTAGTCATGGAACTTCTCCACTACTGCCCATTTCAGAGCCAAAAACTCCAGTTGGTGAACTGGGTAGTTCCGTTCTGCATGACTCAACTTGCGACTGGCAAACGCTACTGGGAGGAGTCCTTCTGGGTACTCTTGGTTCAAGACTGCTCCTAGCCCGTCCAAACTTGCATCAACATGTAGAATGTATGGTTTGGCTGGATCAGCAAATGCCAAGACTGGAGCATGTGTGAGCTTGTAAACAATGCTCTGAAAGGCGTCATCACAAGCTGGGGTCCACCGATCACCAAAAGGCTCGGCAACTCGAAAGTAGCTATTTTGCTTTCCTTGAGTGACACCCTTTTTGCTACCCTGTGCAGGAGGATATCCCTTGGTCAGTTCTGTCAATGGGCGGACTATGGCGGAGTAGTTCTCAATGAACCGCCGGTAGTATCCACAAAATCCGAGAAAAGATCTCAGGGATTTTAGATCAGTGGGTTTCTTCCAGTGGGTCACGGCACTCACTTTCTCAGGATCAGTGGCAACTCCAGAGGCAGAGACAATGTGTCCCAAGAACTTCACCTGGGGTTGGCAAAATTGGCACTTGTCAATTGAGACTTTGAGACCACATTCCTCCAGCCGGTCCAGGACTTTAAGTAGCCGTTCCTCGTGCTCCTCCAGTGTCCTGCCAAACACAATAAGGTCATCCAGATACACAAGGACTTGAATCAGGTTCATGTCTCCAACAGCTCTCTCCATTAACCTTTGGAAGGTTGCAGGCGCGCCAGTGATGCCTTGAGGCATCCTCTCAAACTGGAAAAACCCAAGAGGACAGATAAAAGCTGTTTTCTCTTTATCAGCCTCAGACATCTCCACTTGGTAATATCCACTTCTCAGGTCCAGTACAGAAAACCACTTGCTTCCTGTCAGACAATCCAGTGCATCATCTATGCGTGGCATAGTGTATGGTCTGGGATGGTTCTGGAGTTCAGTAGACGATAATCAATACACATCCGCACCTTGCCATTCTTCTTTCTGACTATGACAATCGGGGAAGCACACGGACTGCGTGACTCTTTGATTATGCCGGCTGCCAGCAGTTCTTGTAGATGGCGTCGGACATCTTCAATGTCAGCAGGTGCGATTCTGCGAGATCTCTCCCTGAATGGTCGAGGGTCTCTCAGCCTTATGTGGTGGGTGACACCTTTGGCTAAGCCGACATCCCACTCCTCCAGGGAAAAAACATCCGCTCTTTTTGATAACTTTGCTGCTAACCTGGCTTTCCACTCTTCAGGGATAGGAGAATCTCCAAAGTCAAACAGTTCAGGGTCAATAGACCTTTCTTGGGCGGAGGTCTTTGTTAACTCAGTGACAGTGTCCACCAAATACACCTGGGCTAGCACTGTACCGGTGGGGACAATAGTCTCTCTTTGGGACTCATTTCTTAGCAGAAGTGTGAATCTGTTAGTGTCCATCTCAGAAGATGGTAGTACCACAGGTGGAACCAACACTCCAGCTGGGAGGTTTGTGGATTCGCCCACCTCCACCATTAGAATACTTTTGTCTAATGGCTGCTGTTGTTCCACCTTGCAAACTGCATACTGTACTGCACAAGGAGGGATAGTGATAGGCCCGGGGCCTTGCCACCCACTACACGTGTATGTTGAGTGATAAGCGGTGAGGGCTGTTGTGAGGAGAGGGTATTTATCCTCAGTGAGTGAACCTCATCTTTCCCTCCTACTGCTTCACAATTTCTCAGCAGAGAATGCAGTTTCTGGGAGTTAGTACCAATGATGACAGGAACCGGGTCTGGGCTCTTTGGATCTGGACACACCAAGGCCAAGACAGTGACTGTCTCTACAGCTTCCTTTGAGTTGGGGGAAAAACCCACCTCAACTGCCACATACCCCTTGTATGGGTAGTTGGAATCACTCAGTCCCCATATGGCGAGATCTTTTAAAGGAAGAATGGGCACATTGGGGATGAAACGGGAATACCAGCTCTCAAATATAATGGTGACTCAAGAGCCGCTGTCAAGGAGAGCTCTACATGGTTGTCCTTCTATGGTCACATCGCTCATCATGGATGGGCCAACCAATCCATCTGGGAGTCCACACTGTGAGGATGTGTGAACGGAACTTTTCCTGATGGAACCGACCTGTGTGGGCTCAGAAGCGCCACCTGTAGCCCCTTTTTCCTCTTTGCACCTACGAAGGGCTGCGAGTAGCCTCTGGATTACTTTGGCAGTGTTTTCAGGAGCCATGCAGCGGGTGGCAATATGGCCATTCTCCCCACACCGGTAACAGAAGTAACTGTCTGAATCTTTTGCAGCATGTGGTCTGTTTACCTTGCTTCGTCTGGCTCCCCCATCTCTCTTTGTCGAATCAGTTTGGGTTGAACCCTGTGACACAGCCATAACAGTCAGCTGGTGTTGTAACTGTTGAACTTTCTGCTTTAACTGCTGGACTTCATTCTCCGCCCCAGCCTCAGCAACTTTCTTGGTTTGTTTCAACATTAGCTCGGAATCTGAGCGCTTGCTTGTTAACTCTTTAAGCTCAGAGCGTAACTCTTTGATCTCGGCTTTGAGCTCTTGAACCTCTGTCGATTTGGCTTTTGTCTCTTCACCAACTTTCACTTGTCTAACTGTGGTGTTTGACTCATGCCTCACTCTTGCATGGTCTTCTTCTTCTCGAATCAAACTGAGCAGCTTCAGGAAAGTAGGTGGCTCCTCCTTCCTTTCTCTGAGTCTTAGCTGCAGTAACATTATCTCTGACTCAGTTGCACCCCGTATAAGCTGGTCAATACGTGCACGGTCGACTCGATGGCTAGGGAGACCCCCTCTCTGCACTACTTTGGTCAGAGAGCGTTCCAATCTTCTCAGGAAGTCTGACAGCTTTTCACCTCGCTGTTGACCCAGGCTCCTGAAGGCGAGGTACAAGTCTTCACCTGACTCCAGGGATCCAAATGAATTTTCTAGAGCCTCTACATAGCTCTCCGGGCTAGCATCAGGGTTATCTCGCCGTACAGCTTGGATGATCTCCAACGCCGGTCCCTTTAGGCTCTCAACTATTCTCCTTCGCTTCTCTCTCTCAGAGCAGTCGCACTCTTCAATCATCAGGCGAGCCTGCTCAACCCAGCTATCAAGGCTCTCTTCACCTGCCGGAGTGGGAGACTGGCCAGAGAATGTCCGCAGACGTCGAGATGCAGTATTCTCACTGGTAGGTCGCATAGTTTTCGCCAACAGGTCTCCGACTGCCTGAATGATGGATTCAGGGGAGTTTTCCTGTGGGGTTTCTGTAGACAGCAAGGCACTAACATCATCAATTGTTTTGCCTTCTTCTACCATTAGTTTCTTAAGCTTGGCTGAGAAGTCATCAGCTGACCTCACAGATTGAGTGAGGAGGGAAATCTTCCAGACAGGACCTCCGTTCAATGGCTGCACATGTGGTGGTATGCGGTCTGGCTGAATATCTTGACGGCATTCACACAGCACAAGGTTATTGCCTGTCTGGGTGTCTGTTAGTCTCTCTCTCACTTTTACTCTTCCAAAAACTTTCACTGACTGAGCAGTCTCTTCAATGTCTGATAAGTCAAAGTCAGTAGGAACATCATGCAGTACAAAAGCCCGGTTTGGGTCTATACCTGCTTTACTGCACCAGCTACTAAGCTCAGGTGCAATTTGAGACTCTTTTCGAGTAGTCATCATACAAATCCTAATGCTGGTGTGCTAAGCTGTGCAAATCTATAAACAAAATACTCCTTTAAAGAACAAACTAGAAAAGTTAAGCATGGGAGAATCCCAGCGGTGCCTCCATAATTGTGTAACACCCGTCCCACTTCTATTGAGAGGGGCCCTGGGTTCCTGTTGTTACTTTCCTATTGATACTCCCTTTTTAATGCTTATGGTATAAAATATGCAATAAAACTACACTATATAGAAATAAATCACACACAAACAGGTCAATTATAAAGTTAACTCCACTTTAGTAAATGATTAATTAACGACAAAAGAAAATAAGTAAAATCAATAAGGTTTGTTAAACAATGTAAGGTATCTACTTCAACAGAAACAAAATAATCAAACAATATTGTGGGCCCACACACACTCTCACCGACACACACAGACCTCAAGTGCTACAGTCTTTCTGCTAGCAAACCCCTCGTTGCAGGCCTGAGTCGTGGCTCGGGTGCGTTGGGACCTAAAACAATATGGTCGCTTCACTTGTTGCCAAGCAGTAAAATAAAAAGCACGTGCAAACAGTACTCACACCTCCAGGCAGTTCAAGGGGATAGCAGGGGAAACTGGGTCAAGGCTACCAGCAGGCCGCGGCAGCAGCACTCACAGTCGTCCTCGCCACGTGCTCCCACGTGAACACATAACTTCAGCACACCAGCAGAAGGGACCTCTCTGACACGCCAGCAAGACGTCCGTCTCCTCCTACTCACAGTAGGGTACAACAGATTTTCATTCCAGCTAACTATCCGTCAACCCGAAAATACGTCCGTCGGCCTTCTATGTACTCTGCGTTCACTCGACACTGTTCAGCTCTCGTCTCTCTCGCTTCCTGCAGAGTGCACACGGCTCCCCACTTACTCCCACCCCCTCTACCTGAGACTACTTCAGGGTTCACTGGAGCTGTAGTACATATCAATACCATATCAAAAATAATGACATATACCTCAAAATACAAATAAAAAGGTTGTGCATTTAACTGACACACATCACATACCTTACAGGCATTTATATACACAATATTGAACACAGTGAACATTTGCATTTAACTATCAATATAAATGAACTATTTAAATAAATGACCTATTTACATAGCCAGGGCTACAAATATCTTCCCAGCACTCGATATCTCATAGTTTTACATATCAGCCAACATTATTGTCTGCATCATCACAAATATAGAAGTGACTTGGCTATTATAACATATTGCAAGTTAAAGTAATACTGCACTGCACGTAAAGTAAGTAACATCTTGTATGAGGTGATTAGGGTAAGCAGTACTGTGTATGGGAGCCTAAAGCAAAGTTAACTGCACCAGTTCCAGCTTCAGAACATATTGCATATTATATGTTTCTACCTTTTTGTAATATGTCATCTGTCATGTTTATATGCAGTGACAATTGCACATTTGGAGTCGTGGTCATATGTGGTTTTTATATACAGGGTATTATTTTTTAAAAATTGTCATATTTTTTCTATTTTTCTTGTTTGTTTGCACATCATTATTTTATGCATATTGCATATGTAACATTATTTTTATTGTTAATATTATTATTAGATACCAAAGATACAATTTGATTAAGGGTTTTCCTGTCATAATTTCAATAAAAATGCAATTACACACGTAAACAATAGGATCAAAATACACTTTTAAAAAGTCTATTGATCAAATGCTGATTTTCAAAAGATTCTAGAGGAAAATAGAGATAAAATAATCTGAATAGTAACAGTGATCATGGATGATGATGGAGACTTGAATGGATTATTCTGTTTCAATCAATAGGTTCATATCTATGACAATAATTTGATAAGTTTAACAGGTTAGTTTAGGCCTGGCAATACAGCAAATATTCACAAACTTTTGTTTTTGAAGAATGTTTATCTTTTTGGGGATGAAGCTATCTGTCAACATGACACAACCCTTTTAACCTCATCTGTATGTCTATCATGTGGCTATGATACTGGATTTTGGTTTGATGCATATGCAGGTTACAGCTGGGGAATGGCAGTATGTTGTGGATTGATTTGGCATGTTCAACCACTGTTACACCAAACTCTCTCACTTATAACATGATCAAGGCCTCTTACCCAGTGTCATGGATTTTCTATACTTTTGGGGACACAGGTCCAAAGTCTGAGGCAATAAGTCAGATCAAAGAATGCAATGATTCTAAAATGGGAGTTTACTCATGTCATTGTATATATCCAGGAATATGTGCCTGAGGATAGTTGTTATGAAATCAATATTAAATCCAAGTATTCCCTAATTACCACAGCTGGTGTGAGTTCTCCATAGCTGCCTGCTGTCTCAGGATCTGTCTCCAAAAAGGACCAGGGAGCGCTAACATGTTATGTTCTAAACTGATGAAGAAAATGCACATTAAACGTAATATAAACTTACTGAGTTAAGTAATGTCAAGAGGATGCCTTTAGCTCCTATTGGGTTGGTTCCTTGATCAATGCAATACAGAATCATTAATCAGGTTTGATGTAATGTCCTTAAAACACGTCAAAATGAGACGCTGTCATCTGTGTGGCCTTCACATGCCTGTATGACCTCACTACAACACCTGGGCATGCTCCTGATGAAGTGGCAGATGGTCTCCTGAGGGATCTCCTCCCAGACTCCAGGACTAAAGCATCTGCCCACTCCTGGACATTTTGTGGTGCAGTTGGTGGATGGAGTGAGACATGATGTCCCAGATGTCCTCAAATGGATTCAGGTCTGGCGAATGGGCGGGCCAGTCCACGGCATCAATGCCTTCGTGTTGCAGGAACTGCTGACACACTCCAGCCACATGAGGTCTAGCATTGTCTTGCATTAGGAGGAACCCGGGGCCACCTGCACCAGCATATAGTCTCACAAGGGGTCTGAGGATCTAATTTCAGCACCTAATGGCAGTCAGGGTACCTCTGCCGAACACATGGAGGGCTGTGCGGTCCCCCAAAGAAATGCCACCCCACACAATTAGTGACCCACTGCCCAACCATTATGCTGGAGGATGTTGCAGGCAGCAGAAGGTTCTCCACGGCGTCTCCAGACTCTGTCACAAGTACTTAGTGTGAACTTGCTTTCATCTGTGAAGAGCACAGGGCACCAGTGGCAAAGTTGCCAATCTTGGTGTTCTCTGGCACATGCCAAACATCCTGCACGGTGTTGGGCTGTAAGCACAACCCCCACCTGTGGACGTCGAGCCCTCATACCACCCTCATGGAGTCAGTATCTGACCGTTTGAACAGACGTGCATATTTGTGGCCTGCTGGAGGTAATTTTGCACAGCTCTGGCCTTTCTTTCCTACCCCACAGTACCTTTCCTTATCTTTTGTTTTCTACTCCTTTACTTATTCTTTGATCACAGTTGTCTTTCTAGATAAGCAATTTCATTTGCTCTGGGGCGAGTTACTGGCTCGGGTGCATTCTGGGACTGTCAGTTCACCAGTGTGCTGGCATGCTTCTTAACAAACACACCACTACAGCAAACATCTCAATTGTACTTGTTGATTTCTTCAACAAAACACTGAACAAAAACTTTCCTTGTGAGTGTGCTGCCTGGTGCTTTTAAATTTTGTGGTAATTTGAGCAGCCCAGAAAGTATTCCATGAATTAAATTATGTTATTGTATCTGAACATGTACACTAGTCATTAAATTAGATGGGAAAGAATGATTCAGGGTAAACAACTGCACCAAGGGAATTACATTTTTCTTCTCAACATGTAAAATGTCTGTTGATAAGCAATTTCTAAAACAGACATTGTAAAAATCACATTAAACAGAGATGTGATTAACTTTTTATTTTACCAAAAATAACATCAATGATGACACAATCAGTCTTCATCAGAAGTGCTCAAATCACTCTCAGCGGCATCGTCTGGAATGTCTTCGTCCTCTTCCGAGTCCATTTCCAGGAGTGGTTAGTGGCTGAGGATTCTCTTGTACATGTCCTTTTCTTTGAGCATTTCAGCTTTCACTTCACTTTGTTTTTTTTAAACCAGGCTATGGAGTCCTTTCTGTGCATCCTCCGACATGCCAACAAGGGAGGCTGTAAAAACAACAAAATAAATAAATATGAGTAAAGTGTAAAAAAAAAAACCTCACCTCATAAACACAAGGAATTAGGATCATGTAATTAAACTTTTTTTTTTAAAGGGAGAAGGCAGTGTTAGCTAGCAACCCAAATATAGGTAAAAGATCCAGTAAGACTTTAGCATCTGTTATTTTCAATCAATTCATCACCAAATTTATAAATAAATAAAAGACGTGCTTACTGTCTGAGGAGATTGTCCCCAAGACCACAGATCGCATTCGCAACACTGTCCAGTGATGCCGCATCTCCCTGCAAAGGATCATCTCCTCCTCTCTCAGGCGCCTCACAGCCATCACCTTCTCAAAGACCTTTCTCTTTGTCTGGAGGTCAGCAGCAGCTACAGTTTAACAACATCAGATGGGAAAACATAGTAGCATATTATGATTCAAGAACAAAACATTCAACTACTGCTCAGATACTGGGAGTTTGTTTAAAAAGGATATTTATAAATCAAGAGCTTACGTTCACTTGTGCTCTGCCAGGGCCAAATGTCGGTCTGGATGAGCGCATCACTGGATACGATTTGCTTTGTTGGTTCAGCAAGCTTGTTGTAGTTGTCAACAGCAGCCGCCAAGCGTTTCTTCTCATCTAAGATGACCTTGCGAATTCTGTGTCGCCTCTTGTTGCTATCTGTAAATAACCATAAAAAAGGCACACCTTCACATAATGTATATATTTACATTTTAATCTACACTCATCAATTTGTTTGCTAGAACACGCATCACATCCAGCTTAAACAAACCTGGATCTGATTTTATTCTGTTTACAAAGTAGCTGTACATGCTGTACAAACTGAGTATCAAACGGTCCATTTCAAAGAAACTGTGACACCATTTTGTCTGTAAAGACTTTGTGTTCGCACTCTGATGATGACGACAAGCTCCTCTATTCGTGCCTGCAACGCTCCAAGGCTGCCATCAGTTTGATCAGTTTCTAAGTGAGAGGAATATAAATCAAGTTTCTTCCTGTGGTCGCCTCCTGTTCCTGCAACAAGAAGACACATACAGAGATACATCCACCCCTTTGTTGGGTGGGGGCTAACTTCACGTAATGGTTTTAAGTCAGTCAGTCTTGTCAGCTTTTGTCAGTCAGTCAGTTCCCCATTTTTTTTTTATTTTCACTCATTATTCACTCAGTGATTCTTCCTTTTGCTGATAGCGGAAATTATCGTCGCATTTCGTTTCCACCCTCAGCAAAACGACGACATTTCAAAAAGAAAAAGAGGAATTTTAGACTAGATTACCTCGCTGAATCATTTTGGTCAGGAACTTACTTTCTAATTGTCCCAGATAAGTGGCTTTCTCCTGAGCCCATTTTAATTTTGGAGAAATTCACTTACAACGGTTTTCCCGATATGTTGTATAGCGCTTTTGTTCTAATTGTGCAGATCTGCTCAAACGATAGAGATTATCAAACAAAACTTTTAGTGCACTATGAAAGTAACAAAAAATAAAAAGAATAAAAGAAAATAAAGGAAATAAAGGAAAGGAAGGAAAGGCCTTGTTAAATCATGACACGTGTTCTTCATTTCAGGGGGGTAAATCATACCAAACCTAATTGGCAGGCTCAACTTAGTAACAAAAGACAAATCAACAGCCAGTTCAATCTCAAACATTCATCCAATCAGCCACACACAACATACAGCATAACCCTGTTGTCTCATCACATAATAAGTTTCTTCTCATGTAACCAAATGTGTGCCATGTTAAAACTCCTTCACACACCAGAAACTCACAATCAGCTCACTCATTCAAAACCCCTCATCAGCATTCTTTTTTCTTCTCTATGATGCAACCATCTGTCCTCCTATAATATTCAGTCCACTAGTCTATGTATCACTTTCATCTTACTAGTGACTTGGACAAGATGACAAACAGAATCTCATGCTTAAGATGCTGTCTGGTCTTCATGAGTATCATTGTATGTGTATATGCATGTAGGGTTAGTATGGTTAATGCATTTTCTGTTTGTGTGTTATAACAGTCACAATGGTGTGGTGTCTCTTTAAGACAACTCAAGTCGAGGGTTAATGTTGTCATCGGTATGCGCCACTGCCCTCTCTGTGTTTGTGTGGACATGTGCTTGCACGCTAGTGCATGAGGAGGGACGGATTTTATGTTTTACCTGTCCAGACACCTTTTTTTTGCAACGTTTTGGGTTGTACGAACACTGAGCGCTATGTTTGTTAAGCTGCAGCTGTTCAACCGGGCTTATATGGTTGACGAAGAGTAGGTGTATTAAAGAACACGCTGTGGAATTCCCAATGCCAGTGTGAATGTGTATTCTTTTGACTATCCTGCTAAGTGTTTTTACCGCCTCCTCTCAACCACTAAACACAACCCGACGTTACAGTGTGTTTTATGTACCTCTCTCATCACATTTTCATTATTCTCATCACTGCTTGAACAACACACATCTCTCTGTCTCTTTTTTTTTAACCCTCCTTTCTTCAAAACAGAAAGTAGCATTACAGTTGTTTCAGGCTGAGAAACACCAAACACTCTTCATGTTATCATTCAAATTTCATCCACACAAATATTTTTTTCCTTTGTGTCCATGGGGCAGGTGACCTGCAGAGTCATGTCTGCCCCAGCTGGATACCTTTTCACACACACCGTGACATCAGACACATTCACACTCACTTCTGCTTCGCGCACAATTTCACTTCATTTGTCAACGATCTACACACCACGTGCTGCCCAATAAATACTTTGCAGTGTATTTCAACCCCTTTCAAGGCAGACTTACTCAGTTTATCCTCCATTACAAAACAACTTTCAGCCACACTCAAACAGACCACGTCTGGCCCGCACACACACAAAATAGGCCTATCGCTTGCGTCTGCACGCACAGCTCTCATGGACCTGCGTCCTGAACGCACAGTCCAACGCACTCCCGCGCTCGCGTGAAACCGGGCAGCTACGGAGCCGTTTCTTTCCTTTAGTACCCTGCGACCTTCCCGCACGGCTGGCTCCCGTACCTGCGAGAAACTGCACGGTCACGTAGCCACTCTCTATTGTTTTAGGTTCGCGTGAAACCGCGCAACCAGCGCTCCCCCGGACTCGCGTCTGCACGCGCAGTGCCAGTGACGCATAAGGCCTTTTCTACTCACTGTTTGTGTTGTTTTCGTTCATCGGAAAAGTCTCTGGATCCCGTCAATCGCCATCCATCCCGAGGGGAGTTCAGACGCAAACTCTCCGGCCTGGTGACAAAGTTAAGCACCAGGGCTTTCGTCAGGCGTCCCAAACGCTGGCTGCTAGCAGACTTCGGCGGCGTCATCTCCCTCTCCTCGGTGGATGTGTTGGGCTCCGGCTCGGAAGGACCAAATAAATGTTGGGTCTGTGTTTCCACAAGCCCCGCTAGTTTAGAGACTTATTCATCATGAAGAACACAAGACATAACAGAACATCTTCACCGGTTTTTCACTCGCTAACGAGGGAAGTTTTGGTCAAGAACCAGCTCTTGGAGCTCACGCTCCTAACCTGTCTCATGCCCAAAATCCTTCAAAGAGCAGCTTGGTTCTAAGACAAGGCACTATGTGTGTGTGTGTGTATATGTAAGCACCTTTATTCATGTGCAAGAACGTGTGTGTGTATGCATGTGAGAATGTGTGTGTGTGTAGGTGTGTGTGTGTGTGTGTGTCCTGGGGGTGCGTTTGTGTGACCTCCTGCTCACCAAAAGGATCATAAAAGCAGGAAGCTTACAACACAAGAAACAGACCTTCCAGATAGGATGTATCTGCAATAAAACCTCCCCCAGCACAGAGTGGCTGGGGAGGTGGTCAGAGACAAAGGAATGTCTTGATCCTATAGATTGAACTCAGAGTTTACAAATTTAAGAACCACAATGACACATTCAACAATTAGACTTAACAGCATGCAATCGTATTGGGCATAGCTGAGAGTGGCTGGTTCGAGTCCGACCCGCAGCCTTTTATTGGATACATTTCACTGCATGTTGTACTTGTATAACTATGCATGTGACAAATAAAGGATCTTGAATCTTATACTTTTTTTCCTACTGCACAATCCATGGAAAATACATCTATAAAATATGTGTTTTAAGGAGCAAGTGTTCACTTAACATTTCAAAATGACAAAAAACACAGAAATGGAACAGAGAGGTGCAGAAAGTTGATTTTTCCAAATTTGGCTCTGGACTAAAAGTCGACCAGCATATCTTCAGTGACCTTGATGATGTTAAAAGTTATAGTTTCATAGTTTCAAATGAAAGGAAACTAAAAGTGTTCTTCAAGTCAAATCTCCATGTTTAACATTTAACAGAAGCTATTTTACATAAAGAACCTTATATTAAAACTAACATATATTTAAAGTCAGTCTTAAGGCTCATCTGTCTACCAAAAGAATTATCTGCAATAATACAAAGTGAATTTTTTTTCCGATGGTTTGTCAAAGCTTGAGTAAAACATGAATTCTACAGAATAAAGGTTTTTGTTCAGTTCTGATATCAGGATGTCAAAGCCTGGCATGATGAGCCATCCAAGATGAGCTACAAAGGAGGTAATAAAATTCATGTGGTGAAAAATCAACTGACAGCTGAAGAAGACGGCACTTTAGTCAAAATGGACTGATCATCAAACAACCACTAATCTGGATGATGCTGCAGGGTATTGCTTTTTGCAGGTATGCAGGGATAACATATTATCCGCACAAAAATTAAAACAAAACTTGAGATCGCGTTCAGTGTATCTGAACATTTAGTACAGCAAAGAAAAAACAAACAAGGAAAGGAGGGGCTAATTCTTAGATTATGTGATAATTTAACTTGTGGTTACCTCAGTCACCTATGTTGTTGTCTGATGCACAGTGTGCTCTATTTCCTGTTTGGTTCATGCAGCTGTGTTTGTCACAGCTATCTGATTTACCATAAATAAGAGGCAGTGAATGTTTACGGAAAAGTTGTGAAATGCTGTGCACAAACATCATGGCCAGCTTATGACTTCGTTGTTTTAATTCAGTTGGCACAACTTTAATTCCAAAGAAAGAAAAAACAATCTACAAGACAGATATACAAATATATATCTACTTTTATCTGAGTTTACATGGCAATATTTGCCAAGCCCCTCCTTGTAGTGTTGTTAGTCTCATTAGTTAAGACCTAATTTATAATTAAAGGTTTGCGCTGTTGTTATTATTATAGTTTTATACTTTCAATTTACTGAAGTTGAAGGTACATATGTCTGCAAATGTTGAAGGAAAATTATTTACTTTTTTTTGTAAAGCAAACCGTTTGTTGGATATAGTGAATTCAATCAAAACTGACTGAATTCACAAAATGTCAGAGGGTAGCGGCTGCTTTTAAGCAGTGATGGGAATAACGGCGTTACAAGTAACGGCGTTACTAACGGCGTTACAAGTAACGGCGTTACTAACGGCGTTACTTTTTTCAGTAACGAGTAATCTAACTAATTACTATTCCTATCGTTACAACGCCGTTACAGTTACTAACAAGGAAACGCGGTCCATTACTATTTTTCAACAAACAGACGGTTGAAGCTGTGTTCAGCTTACCGCATCTCATATCAGTTGCACGGAAGTAGCTGACTACGTAAGTAATCTGGACGCTACAGCTTTAAGCAGCTGCGCGCTCCCGCGGACAGTAATCACGGTCACTGTCTAGCACAACACCTGGAGCTAAGGGGGCAAAACAATCGCATGAGCGCTGCTGTTTGACTGAGGAAGAATAAAGTAGTCGTGGTAAGCCAATCACATGACCACTTAAAGACAAAGCAACAAGGTGATATATACCAGTTTTTAAATTGTGTTGATAGGCCACGAAAAACCAGAGTCATGATAAACAATATATACGCGTGTTTTTTCCTCAATAGTTTCGTCACGTTTACTGTCTGAGGACAGCGCTAGCAAGCACTCTCTGCTTATGACACCCCCCCCCCCCAAAAAAAACAGCGGAAGTTTTAGGAGTGAGAGAGAGCGAGAGCGAGAGAGAGAGAAAGACATCGGAAAAAGAGAGAGAGCAAGTTTTGAGATGTGAGAGATTTGTGACGTTTAGCGTGTTTGGAGTGTGTAGTTAATGTGTTGTCTTGTGTAGTTAGTGTGTAGTGTTGTGGATAGTTTTGTGTTGTGTGTCAGAACAATGAGGCGTCTGCTGTCTCCAGGTAGAAACAGGAGTGATACACCTGCTGCTGTCAGACCTGCAGGTATCAGGCTGTGATGTTCTCCTTTATAGTGGACAGAAATATTTGGAGTGGCACAAATAATTTGTGTGGCATCTTATTGAAGAACAGCTGATTGTTCTGTAAATAGTTTGAAATGGTTATTTAAAAAATCAAGGTAAATGGATGCAAATAACTTTGTTGTTTGCAAAACTTGTGCATAGGATTTTAAAATTGACAATTTATATTTGCATTTAAAGTTATGAAATATGATTCATTAAACATGTTTGTGGTTGTTACAGTAAAAAATATAACTTCTACTCTGATTTTATGTTTTTTGTCTGATTTTAGATCAATTGTGTTAATACAGTATGTAAAAAATGAAAACATAACTGTAAATTCAGACACGTGAGGTTGTGCTGAAAAGGATGATACCAAACAAGGCAAAGTAAATAGTTTTTAAAGGTAAAATGTGGAGGGAAAATCAAAAGTAGTTAAAAATGGCCAATTATACCCTGGACCCCAAAGGGTTAAACTTTTTTTTTTTTTTTTAAAGTAACGCAATAGTTACTTTTCAAGTAATTAATTACTTTTAGAATATTGTAACTCAGTTACTAACTCAGTTTCTTTTTTGAAGAAGTAACTAGTAACTATAATTAATTATTTTTTCAAAGTAACTTGCCCAACACTGCTTTTAAGATGCAGTTTTTTCAAATATTATACTTTGTACCATTTTTCTTAATGCAAACACAACCTGCGCAAATGTTATTGGTGAATAAAATTAGCACTACAGGCAGAATGAAAATAGAAACTAAAAAAGTACTAAAAAAAATTGTCCCTGGGTAAACTCCAAATTTATAAACAGTTACTAAAAGTTACTAATTTGAACTTGTCTGGATTTCAAATCTTAATAATTGACAAATACATTTAATGTCCTTGTAGCTGCATAAAGCTACACTGTGAAGCAGTAAAGTAGTACCGTAAATCCCGGACTACAGAGCGCACCTGATTAAAAGCCACATGCTCTAATTGTAGAAAGAAAATCAATTTTGTACTTGTACAGGCTGCACCGGATTTTAAGCCGTGTGCGTTTCACTCGTAATATGAGATATTTACACAGAAATATTACATGTGAGGATTTTTAACGTTTAATTTAATCCATAAGGTAACATAAACATGGTAACATAAACATTATGGTAACATACAAAAATGCATACTGCAAATGCTTTTTTTCCTCAAACAGCGCCTGTAACACGGCTACCTTTAAATATACGTACGTATCGGTAACACACAAATTACGTTGCTTATGTTTTTTTTACGGAACAGTGCACAAACAACATTACAACGTCTCTTAACAACCGATAAAAATATATACCGTATATATACTACTTATCATTTTGATTGGTCTACTGTTACCAGGCAAAATGTTTTTGGCCGCATGAAAAAAAATATGCATTAGCCCCACGTCAGTATAAGCCGCAGTGTTCACAGTGTGGAGAAAAAGTAGCGGCTTATGACCCGAAAACTACGGTAAATAGTAAACAAGCAAGACAGAAATGTCTTTTTATAAACATTTGAAAGTTTATTGTGAAAAACTAAAATTCAAAATTTCTGCCAAAAATCAAAACACAACTTGATTCATGCACAAGAAAATGTTTAGCATGTCATATTACACTAATATCCAACAAACTAAGCCAGAAAGGCATAAAAGTTCCTAACATAACATTTATTCTTATTGTTAAATATACAGTAACTGGTCTTCTGTTCCACTTTGTTATATTTTATTGTTGTGTTTAAGGTAAATAAACACAAATATTGATGTTTTAATGATAATTTTTGTCATACTTGTAGCTTAACAAACTGAAAGTTTGAGTTTTCGTACAGCTTATTAGTGTTGAGCAGCTTTTTAAACTGATGTTTGAAAAGCTTCGTTGCCGAAATAATTTTTTCTGCTCTAGTATCTCTTTGAATTTGTCTTGAAATAGATGAGCTAAGCTGTAGATAGGCCCTCCTCCCTGACCTTTAAAGTCATTAGGAAGTTGTTTTTTTTTCTAATAGAGAGCTGTGTTTCATTTCTCTTTGAAAAGCCTGAGGTGAGGGTCGCAGAGGGAAATCTTGATGCTAAATTTTCAGTAAATATTGAAGGAATTGATTAAAATAATTAGTTTGTTGTTTTTTTTTATTGTGAATCAGAGACAGTTGGACTAACTCTGAAGTCAGGAGCTTGAAGCCTCAGCATGATGAGCCGTCCACAGAAATACATAGAAGGTAAGAACATTAATGTGGTGGTAAATCAACAGGGAGGAGAAAATACACACTTTTTGTGAACAATGCTGTTTTCATACAACGTAACGTGTTCTGAAATTAAACAATATTCTTTTGGGTAAAATATCTTAAGCCGGTTTTCTGGGTTTTATCATACGAAAATATGAAAAACCTCATTTATGAAGAAAAAAATAAGAAAGGCAACCATGTTGTTCTGTAATATGCAGTGTTTCATGTTTCCCGTTGGTCTAATCCAGCTGTGGTTCTCACCTATTTTAAACTTTTGTACTAGACAAACACTGAAATGACATTAAGCAGTGTAATATCTTTGCATCTGTCCTCAGATGCACTAGAGTTAGAACTATTTATTAAATGTTTATGTACTTGTGTGTTCACTTTCTGTCTTCTCTAAATCAGGTGAAGCTCTTCACTCTCAACATGCAAAATCAAACAATGCGTTAAAGTTCAGAGTGGCCGTGCTGGTTGTCTGTGTTCTCCTGGTATCGGCTCTTGTGGTAACTTATCTCTGTGAGTTTGTAGTTTTATAGTTTTATTTATGTAGCTTTAATTAAATAAGTGTCTGATTTACCATAAATTTATTAAATATCAGAATGTTTACTATAACATTGTGAAGGAAAACTTTTGAGTTGTGACCTAAATCAGCGGTCCCCAACCCCCGGGCCTCGGACCGGTACCGGTCCATGAGTCGTTTGGTACCGGGCCGCGAGAGTTGAGGCTCAGGTGTGAAATGTATGGTTTTCAGGGTTTTTATCGGTTTTCAGCGTTATTTTGTTATCGTTTTTATCGTTAACTCGGTTTTCCTGGGTCTTTTCACGTGTGTTATGAATAAATCTTATTTTTTTCGGTACCGGTACTAGTTTTATTTTGTTGTATTTATCCGCGACACCTTAAAGGCCGGTCCGTGAAAATATTGTCGGGCATAAACCGGTCCGTGGCGCAAAAAAGGTTGGGGACCGCTGCCCTAAATCATAAATTGGATGGATAGCACAACCACTTATGAATGTGTTTTACTCTGTGGAGGAACTATGCTTTTTAGCTCATGATTTTTGTCGTAATTAATGTGTTATTATTTTTATTTGTACGCTAAGTTAAAAATGATAATTAAACTGTGACTCAGACATTCTTCTTCATGAACCTTAAGCAACACACCCGTAGCCGTCGATGAAAGAAGAATGCCTGGCTAGCTTCTTATTTTTAACACATTAACTTTATTAAATGTTAAGGCCAGCATGTATATAAAAAATTATATTCAATTAAAAATTAAATATTAAAGTAGCCAATGATTTTAAGATTAAAAAAGTTACTTTGCTCTCTGGTTATATGCACATATTCTTTACCTGCATGCTACCAAAGTCTGCTCAAATGTGAATAAATCAGCACTACAGGTGAACTGAAATAAGAGGTTCTGGTAACAGCAATCTCATTGGCTATAGAATCTGCAAAATCAAATGTAGATAAAGAGATAAAGTGAAACTGAAAATATTACTGATTGATTTTTGTCTTTTCTTATTTTTATTGTTTTAATAAGTGTTGGAGCTTTTGAAAACCAGGGACATGCTCAGAAACCTTGAGATGAAGCAGGAAACTGTAAAAGCTGATGTCACAGGTAAGAACATGAGAATACACTGTAAATTTGTACTAAACTTTTGTTTGTGACCTCTGGAATTTAATTACATAACACACATTATTATTAATATTACTAAATGTTGCTTAGCATTTTTTTCCAACATTTTAATATTTAATTTATGTTCATTCTCATAACTGATCCTGATGAATAATTATTCTTTTTAAGCCTGTTTTTTAATTTGTTTTTTGTTTTTTTAGAGAGACCTCCTGAAATCAAACCATGTAGTACAGTGCAGCCCACATGCCCGGAGCCTGAAGTAAAAATTGGTAAGTTATGAATTTTAAACACATTTGTATCTGCAGAAAACAATTGCATAAACATTGCATTGCATGACACAAGGACCATGCTCCTGTCTGA